>NW_004949128.1:2423798-2433861 GCF_000317375.1 Microtus ochrogaster | reverse complement strand
GCTCTGTAGACCAGGCTGGTCTCGAACTCACAGAGATCCACCTGCCTCTGCCTCCCGAGTGCTGGGATTAAAGGCGTGTGCCACCATCGCCCGGCAGCATGGGGATTTTTGATGGGACTCAGAAGCCTTGTTGGTGTTGCCATAGGCACCCTCTGCACTCAGACTATCTTTCAGACAGGCAGTGGTGGGGCTTACCTTTAACCCCAGCACTTGGGAGGCAGAGAGAGAGAGACAGATCTCTGTGAACTCAAGGCCAGCCTGGTCTACAGAGCTGTTTCTAGGAAAGCTAGGGCTCTTACACAGAGAAACCCTGTTTCGAGAAAACCAAACAAACAAACAAACAGATTTTCAGCAGAATTGGAGCCCATAAGCCACGTCTGGCCTTATTATGTGTGATTGTCACCCGAGTTTCAGCCCAGGACTGATTCTCCATCCCCATAGGTGCCCTGCCGTCTCGGCTGAAGGCACATTATAAGGCAAAATGCCTATTGGATGACTCTGTGCCAAGGTTTGCTCTGCCAGGAAGAGAACAGAGGCAGGGGACATCAGATCTGTGTTAAGCACAATGGCAGTTACATACAGAAGTGTGCCAGATGTGGCAGATTCCTGGAGAACTGCTGGGGGAGGGAAGAGAAATAGTGGGTACCGGATAGTTCTAGGGATGGACGAGTACTAGGAACATGGCAAAATGGAAGTGGCCTAGGAGGGCAGGTAGGGGTGGGCAGGAAAACCTGGCCGGGAAGGTATCCACATGAAGGCCTGCAAAAGATACAAGGGGTCAAAAGTGAAGAGAGGGGATCTGGCTCCCTGGGGAGTCAGAGGGACAGAAAGGAAACCACTGAGGCTGAGCAAAAGAAATGAGAGTAGGGGGAGAGGGCAAGAGACAGGCCGGGTGTAGGTGGCACAATGTCTCAAGGTGTATTTGGGGTTTGATTTCAAATCAGCTAGGAAGAGCTGGACTCAGTGGTGTTATGTCTGTAACCTCAGTTCTTGGGAGGCTGAGGTCATCTTGGGTGCCCTAGCTTGCTTTCTGTTATTGTGGGGGAAAAAAAACACCGACCAACTTGGGGGAGAAGGGCTTATTTCATCTCACAGCTTGCAGTCTGTCTTGAAGGGAAGTCAGGGTAGGGACTTGAGAGAAGAGCCCGGAGGAAGGAAAACGGAAGCACAACCACAAAGGAACCTTGCTTACTGCCTTGTTTTTTTTTTTTAACGCAATCTAGTACCACCTGGCCACAGGCGGCGCCACCCACAGTGCATTGGGCTTCCACATCAAACATTAATCAAGAAAAGGCCCCTACAGACTTGACTGCAAGCTAATCTGATGGAGGGTGTTTTCTCAGTTGAGGTCTCTTCTCGGGTGACTCTAGTTTTATGTCAAGATGATGAAACATTAACCAGGAGGTTGAGCTACAAAGCGAGTTCAGAGTCGCCACTACAATGCTAAGACCCTATCTCAAAACAAAGCAAAAAACAAACCAGGGCTGGGAGGGCTGGAGAGATAGATGGCTCAGTGGATGAGAACTTGCTGTTTTTCCAGGGGATCTGAGTTAAGGTCTCAGCACTCACATTGGGCAACTGGTACTCATCTGGATAACTCTCCTTCCGAAGGATCCCCACACTTTCCTGGCATCCACGGGCTCCTAAACAAATGTAGTGCACATAAACACAGGCAGGTACACACACATACATATAAATACCAATTTTATGTTGTTTCTGAGACAGGGTCTTGCTATTTCAGCTCTAGTTGTCCTGGAACTTGCTATGTAGATCAGGCTAGCCTTAAACTCAGAACTGTACTTGCCTCTACCTCCAGAATGCTGGCATTAAAGGCATGTGCCACCACACCCAGCTAAAAATAAATTTAAAAAAAACCCAGTATGTATTTTTAAACCTAGGAAAACCTGCATGATTTGAGGCAGTGTTGTGCAATGGTCCAGCTTCTTTTCAATTTGATACAAGAAATGGAATTCTCAGGCATATTGAGCACACATTACCAACAAACTACACCTCTGCCCCTGATTTAGGATATTCTGATTTAAATATCAAAATAAAGCCAGGTGGTGATGGCACAGGCCTTTAATCTCAGCATTTGGGAGGCAGAGGCAGTTTAATCTCTGTGAGTTTGTGGTCAGCCTGGTCTACAGAGTAAGTTCCAGGACAGCCAGGGTTAACATAGAGAAAACCTGTCTCAAAAAAGTGAAAAAACAAAACACACAACAACAACAAAAAATTAAAAAGAAAGGAAGGAAGAAAGAAAAAAAATAATAAAAGCAAGCCGGGCGGTGGTGGCGCACGCCTTTAATCCCAGCACTCGGGAGGCAGAGGCAGGCGGATCTCTATGAGTTCGAGACCAGCCTGGTCTACAAGAGCTAGTTCCAGGACAGGCTCCAAAACCACAGAGAAACCCTGTCTCGAAAAACCAAAAAAAAAAAAAGAAGAAGGTGCCAGAGAGATGGCTCAGCAGTTAAAAGCACTTGTTCTTGCAGAGAACCCAGGTTCAGTTCCAAATACCACATGGTGGCTCACAACCATCTGAATCTCTAGTTCCAGAGGATTTGATACCCTCTGCTGACTTACATGGGCACCAGGCACTCATGTGGTACACATACAGACAGACAGGCAGGCAGGCAGGCAGGCAAAACACTCAAGCATAAAATAAATCTAAGAAGCTATTTTAAGTCACAATTAAAAGTATTTAGATTCAGCTTCCATAGACGAAGTATTGTGGGAATTCAGTCACACTTATTCATTTATACTTTACCCAGCCACTTTTGTTATGGCAGAGTCGAGTCAGCACGAAGAGACCGTGAACAACAAGTAAAGCTCAAAACATTTCTTCTCCAGCCCCTGAAAGCGAAAGGATAAGTGAAGACTGAATGAAAAAGAAATAAAAAAGACAGAACGACGTGACTGCTCCTAGGTATGGTGGAGGAGAAAGTTTATTGTAGATAAAAGAGGGAACATAGCCAGAGGCAGGGACAGCTGGGAGAATCCAGAGTAAATCAGACTGAGATGGGTCCTGTTGGGGAGAGAAGGAAGGGGGAGAACCAAACTAAGAGGCCTGGACAGGGAACGAAAAGGCCAAGTAACAAAAATGGCTGGGTTATATAGGGAAGGGCTGCTGCAGTCCTTAGGCTGGAGAAGTTTGGGGTAGGGGACAGTGTATGCCAGCCATACCCTCTAACAGGTAAAGACTGAAGGATGCTGGGGTAACCTGGCAGCAAGGTCTGCTTTGGTATGCTAATGGGCACCTCAGTTAGCCATTTGTCCTGAGTTTGAAACCTAACAAGGATGTTGTCTGAGATGACCCAGTGTCCAGCAGAGACTCTGGAGGAGAGAAGTCGCTAAGGCAGACCAGGAAAGACACCATGGGATTGGTTCAAGTAGGATGCACCTTCAGAAAATCAAGCGCGGTTCAACCCCCTCCCATTAAATAAGAACAGCTAAGGCTGCAGCATGCCAGGGGCCACACAGAAGGTGGCGGACAGCAGGTTCTAGATGCTGTCTTCCCTCTAGCTGGGGAGACAGAGAAACTGGGGGAATCTAACCTGGGAGTCATAATGTGCAGTCCGCTAAGCCTCACACCCCAGCAGCCTCTTTTGTTCAGCTGTGATTTCTCCACTAGAAAGGGGAGGTGCCTGCAAAAGCTGCCTCCCTGCCTTTCATCTTAGCTCTTGGCACAGCACCCACTGTGACTCTGGAGCTAAATCGTTGGCTTCTGCAGTCAGCTTGTTACCTGGGCTCAGAGATTTGCAAAGACTCCTCCTCCCCACGCTCCAAAGGTTGATTTTGGTTACATATTGAGTTTCAGGACAGCCTGGGCTACATAAGACCTATCTCAAATATATAGTTGCGTATATATAGATATAGATATTTGTGGAGGCCTAAAAATGTGAGCCTATTTCTACCTTGTCTGAAGCTAAGAGAGTTTCCTTTGAATCACGTTAAAGCAGCCTTTTGCCCCCCCCCCCCCTTTGTACTAGGGAATACAGGGGTATGGGAAACTAAACATGGGCGAACTCAGAACTCGGAATTCAGCATTCAGGATCTGCCGAGTTGCCCACCCGACACTATCCTGTGTCTCTGTGATTCTTTCTCATCTCTGTTCCTCCTACCTAACATCCTCTAACCTGGACCGCGTAAACCTGCTCTGAGCTCTGAGCTTACCTCATAAGCCAGTCAGAGAAAAGCTTTGAGAAATGGCTCCTCTCTTTCCGCCACTGGCTCTCAGGATTGAACTGTTATGAGGCTTTACCTGCTGAGACACCTTAACAGTCCTGTTGGACCTTTTGTTTGTTTGGTTTGGTTTTCACTTTGAAGCAGACTTTGTCTCTTTCCCCGAGATCTCTCTTCCCCGCACCCTGACCTTCTCAGCCCCTATAATATCCTTTCTGTGCCACCCTAGTAAGAAACAAGCCTCCCGGATCTGAACAATTGCTGAAGTCTTCTCTTTGCAGACTCCACAGAACTAGCCTTCAGGCACCCACCTTCCCCACACTGGATCCTCAGCCTCCAGACACACCCCACTCTGCACACTTCCCCTAACACCTCAGGCTTTCTATGCACAATCTCTAGCACCATGGCTAATACCTGCAATACTCACGATCTCCAGGATAAAATCCAGACTCCAGTCGCTTGCCAAACATAGCCCCCATTTCTTTCCAACCACCGCTTGGTCTTATTGGCTGGTCATCGCCTTCTTATTTCTTTCTGCACACAGACATCTTTTTCTAAAATATTCAGCCCTCCTTTCTTTCCTTTTTGAGAGAGAATAGCATGGATTCAGGCTAATCTTAAACTCATTAGGTAGCTAAGAGTGACTTTGAGCTCCTAGCTCTCTTCCCTCCTCCTGGGATTTTCAGGCTTGGGTCGTAGTGCCTGGTTTTGTGGTACTGAGGACCACGTTAGGGCATTGCGTATGTCAGCTGAGCAATATTCTCACTCCCTGAGCTCTCCATTTCCAGTTTCCTGCACAAAGCAAGGTACCAATTCTCCTTAACAGCCACCTTCCCGGTCAGGACAGTCTGCCCATGTTGGTGAACAGTGGTACCTACCAGCTATAGAGCAGCTCACCTGAAAACCACAGAGACACCCTGGGCATCTTGATTTTGATTTTTCTTTCTTCCCAGAAACCCAGGAAAATAGCTGTCCTGTCTTGTTCTTGAGCCACTGTGAAATCTGCTATGGAGTCTACTTTGGATGTTGCCTGGCCAAACCACTGAAATCAGAGAATACCACCCCAAAATCACATAGGCACATGGAACCCCTGAATTAAGGACACACTTGGGGGACAATCAGAGCATGTTGGGATTGTCTATGAGCATCCCACACTAACCATGCTTGCTGAAAGATGGTACGGCCCTCACATGTTGATATCAATAGTTCACTGGTGTTGAACATGAAGGTACAGGCCTGTAATTCCAGTACTCACAAGGCAGCAGCAAGAGAATTAAAAGTTCAAAGTTCCAGGTCATTCTTAGCTACATATCCAGTTCTAAGCCCTATTGGGCTACATGAGACCAAAAGTCATGGAAATAGCTGAAGAAGTAAAGGTGCTTGTTGCCGAAACTACCTGAGTTTAATCTCCAGGACCCACATAATAGAATGAGCAAACTAATTCCCATTGTCCCCTGACCTTTCCAAGTATGCTGTGGTGGACATGAATCTACCCCCACAAATAAACCAATATAATAATAAAAACAACAAAAAGTGAATGCAGTATAGCTGGGTGTGGTGGCAGACGCCTAAGCCCAGAACCTAAGAAGCAGAGGCTGGAGGATTGCTGCAAGTATGAGGCCAGCATGATCAATATAACACATTGCAGACCAGCTGGTGCTATGTGATGAAATCCTATTTCAATAAAAAAGGCGTGTGTGTGTGTGTGTGTGTGTGTGTGTGTGTGTGTGTGTGTTTAATATTATACATAGTAAGATCCTTTGGACAGATCCTTTGAATTCCCTCCCTGGAAATCTTTCTCTCTCTCTCTTTCCAGGGTCAGGATCAACCCTGTGTTAGACAACGATCTTTGCCACTGGCCTCCATCTCAACAGCCCCTACCTTCTGAGTTCTGGGATGACAGACACGTTCCGCCATCCCTGGCTCCAGGAATTTTATCAGCCATGGGAGGAGGAGGAGGAGGTTACCACCATGCCCAGACAGGCTAACCCCTGCTCATCTCAGGGCCACTCCAAGAGTCATTCCAGGGAAGACTTGTCTGCCTGACAGACAATACAGCCTTTATTCCTCAAGCATCTCCTTGCCTTCTCGCCACCTCTCACCCAGAGGCTGGAAGCGCCTGATCCTTTCTGTGGTTGCAGATGCCGTCAGCTCCCTGAGTGTGTAATTAGATGTAGGATTTCCCCAGCTCCTCTGCCTCGTGTCAGCTTAATGATCGGCTCAGGCAAGGTAACTAAGCAGGGAAGGGGAAGGGAAGTCATTTTCTGCTCCCCTGCCCCCTCACAGTAGCTGTTCAGACACTAGCTTCTAACTTCCCCCTTCTTGCCCTCCCCTGCTTAAAACATTGGCAACTCATTCCTTCTCCCTCTTCTTTTTTTTTTCTTCCACCTGTGCAGGTTAAAAAGCAAACAAAAACTATAGTATAGTCATTTCCTACTGAGCTTAAAATAACATCTTCATCCTGGCCTTCAGGCCGCCCTGCTCTGGTTTATCTGGGTTCTGGTCTATCTCAGAAATTCCTTCCCTTCACTTCCCATGACTCAGGTCCCCCAGTGGTCTGTGTCTCCTGGTTCTTGTTCACCACCTTCCAGTCCCCAGGCTCCTCCCTCTACCTGAGTCTCCCTGTTCCTCCAGTCTTCTCCCTCTCAAGGATAAACTTCCTGCCACCAAGTACAGTCCTCTGATTTGCTCTTGGCTGTGGCCCCTGAGCCTGGCACATCACAGCCCCCAACTTACGGGCTTTGGGGGAATGAAAGAATACCCAGATCTTTCACAAGCCAGGCTGTTCCAAACAAGCCCTGCATCACCTGACAAAATCCTTTGCAGGTGACTGCTGTTTCTGCAGTGTAGTGACCTGGCCAAGGTCACACAGCTAGGAAGGGCTGGAGCCTGTATTCAAACCAGCCTGCCCTTCTAAGACCACGTGAGCAGTACTGCTGGCAGCTGAGCTCTATAGCAAATTCTAACACTGCATGCATGCATGCATGAGTGGGCAGATTCTAAACACCCTTTCCCACCCTAAGCTGCTCGGGACGGGCCAGCATTTTTAAAAGGATCTTCTGGGGTCTACTTTTGGACTTCAGAAAGGAGGGAAATCCACTAAAGGAGAAGTGTGCATTAAGTACTCGACTTAGAGGGCCTTGTGGCTTTCAGCTCTGCTCAATATTGCCAGCACCAACAGCTGCCCAGGCTTGGGGGTGGGGGTTGGGAGTGGAGAGCACACATTCAGTGCAGGAGGCAGCCACACAGGGAACATCATATCCTGGTAGCTGTTGGTTCTCTCCAGGGTGGCTCTGCTATCTTGTGAGAGTCCTATCTCTCTCTGGCTAGCTGCCATTTGCCTGGCAGCCTTAGTGTCTTGTCTCATCAATCATCCGGCTGCACTCAGCCAGCCTGGATCTCCGAATAAGCCATGTGTGCGGAAGATAGAATGGCCCGGAGCTCTGGAGGGAGTCGAACCCTCTAGGAGAGAGGCAGGGGAGGACCAGAAGTACTGCAGGCCGGAAGTCTCAATGGATCCCTCACCGCTGAAAAAGGCCCACTAGGGGAGGAGGCCAGCGCAGGAACGGAGGAGAGAAAGGAAAAGGGCTAGGAGGTAGGAGTAGAGGTGGAGGTTGTTTGTTTCCTATTGCAATTGAAATCCTGTCTCTTCTGGTGCCCTGCCAGCTGCAGCACCCTCCCACCCCGCCCCTTGCCGCAAGCACGCTGACAGCCCAGGAAAGCAGGCAGGTTGTGGAGGTGATTTATTGTAGGCTCTGCCTCCACAAACACCAGACGTTGTGGCCTGGCTCCGTGCGCGCAACCTCCGCTGCCCCCAGCACTTCCGGGTAGGTATCCTGGGGAGAGCCTAGCTCCCACTTGCCTGGTTTTCTTACCATCCCAGCCTCTAGGGTGAAGCTTTGTCTCCCTGTGAAACGCACTGCTGAAAGTCAAGATGTCTGAGTCAGGCTCCCCCCGAGATTTTCTAGCCCAGCTCTCGGCTTTTGTTTTTTGTTTTGCTTTCTATCTGAACAATTAAAAGTAATTCCTAACATTTAAACTGGACTAGATTGCCCTTAAAAATTGGTTTTCTGCTCTGTGAGTTTAAGGCCAGACTGGTTCCATGACAGGCTCCAAAGCTACAGAGAAAAACCCAGTCTTGAAAAACAAAACAAACAAAAAAAATTTCTGGGGGCTGGAGAGATGGCTCAGTGGTTAAGAGCACTGGCTGCTCTTCCAGAGGTCCTGAGTTCAATTCCCAGTGACCACATGGTGGCTCACAACTATCTGTAATGAGATCTGGTGCCCTCTTCTGGCATGCGGGCATACATGGGAGGAATGTTGTATACATAATAAATAAATAAAATCTTAAAAAAAATGTTTTTCTGGGCTGGAGAGATGCCTCAGCAGCCAAGAGAAATGACTGTTCTTACAGAGGACCCCAGTTCAATTCCCAGCAACCACATGGTGGCTCACAACCATCTAAAATGAGATCTGGTGCTCTCTTCTGGGGTGCAGGTACGCACACAGCCAGAACACTGTATACATAATAAATAAATAAATCATTTTTAAAAAAACAAAAAGGAAAAAGTAAACAAAAACTCTTAATTTTGAAAAAGGAACATATAAACATAAATGTTCTAATAAATATTCAAATACACCCAAAATGTAGTGATTTAAAATACCACTGTGGAGCTGAGTATGGTGGTTCACACATAATCCTCCAGAAGGCTGAAGCAGAAGGGCTTCTGTAAAGTTCAAGCCAGCCTGGGCTACAGAGTACCAGGCCATCCTGAGAGCAGGTGTAAGCCCCTGTAGTAAAACACACAAGCAAATGCAACACAGCAATAACAATACTTTGCCTGTAATCTCAACACTTGATGGGTCATGCCTGTAGCCTCAGCACTCGATGGTTCATGTCTGTAATCTCAGCACTCGATGGTTAATGCCTGTAATCCCAGCGTATGGGAGGCTGAGGCAGGAGAACTGCTGTGTGTGAAACCCTGTCTCATCAACATAAAACTCCCACAGATATTTGCTTCTTACCTGGACCCTGAGTGGTTGTTCTCAGGCACCTGGCAGTGCAGTCCTTGGACCATCTCACGGGACTGGAGTTCTAATGTAACATGCTCATTCGGGAGGACTATGCTATTGGCCCCCAAAAGCCACTCCTTATTGCCTGATGTCTGAGAGACAGTATGCCAACAAAATCGAGCACCCAACTGCTGACGGAGGCATACCCCTCTAATCGCAGCACTCGGGAGGCAGAGGCAGAAAGCTCTCTGTGAGTTACAGGCCAGATTGCTCTACACAATGAGTCCCTGGACAACCTAGCTACACAGAGAAACCCTGCCTCGAGAAACAAAACAAAACAACAAACAAAAAACCGAACATCTGAAAGAACTAGCAATAGCTGAATGTTTTGCTGTGACGTGGCCTTAAAACCCACACAATGTTATTTCTACTATTATTTGTTGATTTAACGGGCTGATGAGCTGCTCAGGTCCAACAGGGACATCAACTCCTGCTCATGAATTGTCTTTTTTCCAAAAAACACTAATTTATTTGTTTGTTTGTTTATCTATCTGTCTATCTATTTATTCTGCATTGGGTGGGTTCCTACTCTCACTGAGTTGCAGGTGTGGAGGGAAGAGGTCAACTTAGAGGAGCCAGTCTCTCCTTCTACCATTGCCTAGCAATGGAACGGAGGCTGTCAGGCTTGTTGGCAAACACCTTTACCCACTGAGCCATCCCACAGACACACACAGGCACACACAGGCACACACAGGCACACACACAGACATACACAGACACACACAGGCACACACACAGGCACACACACAGGCACATACACAGACATACACACAGGCACACACACAGGCACACACACAGGCACACACACAGG
>NW_004949128.1:2420225-2423588 GCF_000317375.1 Microtus ochrogaster | reverse complement strand
ACCAGGCTGGTCTCGAACTCACAGAGATCCGCCTGCCTCTGCCTCCCGAGTGCTGGGATTAAAGGCGTGCGCCACCACCGCCTGGCGGGCAGCTGGTTTTAAAACTACTCCAAACAAACATAAACTGAAAAATCAAGTTTTCTTCCCACCCCATCCCTCAGAGGCCTCATTACATCCTTTAGCAGCAAATACAACCCATTTTCTGTATGTCTTCCCAGAGAGAATGCACACCCACCCATAGCACAGAGACCTGAGAATTATAAAAGCACACAATTCTTACCCTCTACTTTGGCTGTTCAGATCCTATCCCATGCAATCACAACCCAGTCCACTCAAGCAATGGATTCCGTTGGATTTGCTCGCTACCTTTTGCAACTTGGTCTCTGAAATGCAACCCAAGGAGCCAAGAGTTCCAGCTCTGCATCACCTGGTGCCTCTTGGATCTCACTCTCTGAATCTGGATATCAGACAGGTTCGAACAGCAAAAATGTTTGTTTGGCTGTAATCGCCAGCCTGAGGGAAGAGCATCTGAACAAGATCCAAGCAAGTTCCAGCTAACCCTGGGTTTCGTAGAAAGACCCTGTTTCCAAGAAGAAAAGAAAGAAGGGACAGAGGGAAGGAAGGAAGAAGTCAAGCAAACAAATGAACAAATAAACAAACAAAACACCGAAATTCACACTTAAGTGTTAAGTCTGGAGTGTAACCCCAGCCCCTGGCATTCATCCCATCTCCCTGGCCTGGGAGTTGCATTGGTCTGGACTCCAAGTCCCGGTATGCCATAAATACCACTTCCACAGGGTACTTAAGTGGCCTCCCAGAGGAAGAACTGTGGTTCTGGCTTTGCATGTGCTCCCCACTTTCCTGTCTCCCCGCCATGCGCTCGGCCACCCGAGGGCGCTGTATTTAATAAAACAATGGGCATTTTAACTTGGTTTAATCTGACCTAACTGAATTTCTTTGCACCAGCAGAGCTGCCCGTCTTAGAATCTTTTCCTAACACTAAGTGAATACATAACAAATACTCTTCCAGAGTCAGCAAGATGGCGCGGCATGTTAAAGGTGCTTGTTGTCGAGTTTGACAGCCTGAGTTTGATCCCTTGAGACAGGGTTTCTCTGTAGCTTTGGTGCCTGTCCTGGAACTAGCTCTTGTAGACCAGGCTGTCCTTGAACTCCCAGAGATCCGCCTGCCTCTGCCTCGGGAGTGCTGGGGTTAAAGGCGTGCGCAACCACCGCCTGGCCCTCATTTAATTCTTAAAACGTCTCTTGGAGAGAAGGGAGTTGAGCTATTTATTGTCTTGGTAATGCAGACAAAGAAATAAAAGCTGGGGAAGATAAAGTGACCTTTCTGAGGTCCCGAATCTGTAGAGATAGGATTCAAGCTGAGTCACTCTGACGCTAACTTACTTCTCTTGGACAGAAGCTAATTCCAATCATCCTGGATCATCAGGCCAGGGTCTCTGTTGAGGCTCCTTATGGGAAAATGGGCGGTGTGACCTACCTCTCCACATTCCCTTCACCTTCAGGCCATCCTTGAAACTGGGAAGCTGACGCAGAGAGCCGCTGTGCTGTAGGCCAAAGAAAAAGGGGTGGAACCATTTGGAGAAGGAAGGGGAGAAGAGAGATGTGTTAGCCATATTTAGTCATTGCTATGACATATACTGGAGAAAAGCTGGGTATACGTAATGACTTTCAGGCCTTCCGAGCTACTCAGTGAAACCTTGTCTCAAAAAGAAAGAAAGAGAGAGAGAGAGAGAGAGAGAGAGAGAGAGAGAGAGAGAGAAAGAAATCATAAATAGTAATAATAAAATAAATGATTAATTTAAAAAATCATGCTGTTAAAAGTAAATAAATAAATAAATAAATAAATAAATAAATAAATAAATAAGCAAGCCTGTGAGCCTGTGACCCAAGCATACTCCCTGTTACTGATATTCCCCTGTTCCTTGTGTCTGAGCCCTCTGCAGCCTGTGAGGACCGGAAGTGATGGTAGATAAGGGTAAGGCACTGTGAGGGTCAGGCCATCCTGACCACTGCTTCTGGCTGGGCCATTTATTAACCTTAGCAGAGCCTTGTGGTGCAGGTTTGAACTCCTAGCTACTGTGGAGGTTGAGGCAGGAGGCTCACAAATTCAATGCCAGTCTGAAGATCTTAGCAAGATCCTGTCTCAAAAAGTTCAAGACAGAAAAAAAAAAAAAAGGAGAGGAGCACACTGATGTCACAGCATTCATGGGTTCAACTTTGGCCTTGTTTGAGGTGGTCTCTGTTGGCAGCCCTGTACACCAGGCTAGTCGATTTTGAGTTTCTGTAGATTCTCCTGTCTGCCTCCTATCTCCCTGTAGGAACACAGGTTCCTGGCTTTATATGCATTCTGGGGATTTGAACTCAAGTCCTCAAAATTGCATGGCAAGCACTTTACCTGTTGAGCCATGTCTCCTGCTGCCAGTATGGTCTGGATGGACATGGTGGTATATGCTTGTAATCCCAGTCCTCAGGAGACAGAGGTGGGCAGATCTCTGTGAGGCCAGCCTGCTCTGCATAGCAAGACCTTGTCTGTCTAAAAAAAGTATAAGGGAAAAAAAAGGAAGATTTAATACTTAGTAAATTATTGAGAAAATCAGAGTTTGTGTGGAATGTCTCAGTCACAGAAAATTCTTTGAGAAGGATTTTTCTTTGCTCCTAGAGCTAAAAGGAAAAACAAAAATGCCTTTATGCTCTTTCTACTTATTTTTATTTTTTGTTTATGAACATTTTGTCTGATGTATACCACATATGTGACTGTGATCCTCTGGAATTAGAGTTATGGATGGTTGTGGGCCACCATGTGGGTTCTGGAAACTCAACTCAGGGTCTGTCCTAGCAACAAGAACTCTTAGCTGCTGAACCATTTCTATTCTATCCCCCCCCCCACACACACATTATGTTCTCTTTTTGTTGTTGTTGTTGTTTTGAGACAGGGTTTCTCAGTGTAACCATGGCTGTCCTGGAATTCACTCTGTAGACCAGGCTGGCCTTGAACTCACAATGCTCTCTTTACCACAGAGCCACGTCTCCGGACCTTGTTATTGTTTTTTGTTTGTTTGCGGCAGGGTGCCCTGCTGATCTTAAACCTATTACTTAGCCGAGGTTAGCTTTGATCAGACCTGTGTGCCATAACACCCAGCTTATTTTCTTCAAACATTGTAGCCCAGGCTGGGCTGAGGTTCACCGTGTAGCCCTTTATGTAGTACTTTAACTTCTGATCCGTTTCTCAAGTGCATGAGTTTACAAGTACGCCCCTCTCCCAGTTCTCAAAACAATCCTTCTTTCTCTCTTTAGTTTCTTTTTGTTTGTTTGTTTGTTTTTGTTTGTTTTTTTTTTTTTTTT
>NW_004949128.1:2410821-2420125 GCF_000317375.1 Microtus ochrogaster | reverse complement strand
CAGATGGTGACATCATCAGTATCCCAAACAAATAAGGCCACTGACTCCATGGAGACAGCCTCACTGAGTGCTGAGCAGACATAAGATCCTGTGGGCTTTAGTGTGGGGGATCAGGAAAGTTCTTGGGCGGTGGTGGGGGACCATATTAGATACACACAAAGCTTTGCCTAAATGTACAAGACAGTGACCGGGATCCATAGGAAAGATGGGGTGAGGGAAGCATGTTCAAAAACTCTGCAAAAGGGTCCCTCACCTCTGGTTTTTCAAGACACTGTTTCTCTGTAAAACAGTCCTGGCTGTCCTGGAACTCGCTTTGTAGACCTGGTCTCAAACTCACAGAGATCCGCCTGCCTCTGCCTCCCGAGTGCTGGGATTAAAGGCGTGCGCCACCACCGCCCGGCTCTCTCTTTAGTTTTTATATTCCTTTAAAAACACTGTCATAATTATGTATATGATGTATGAGTGCATGGAAGTCAGAGACGAGCTCTATATGCATGGGTTCTGCTGTTCATCTGGATTATGCAGCAGGCACTTTCCCCAAAGAACCTGTTAGGTCCAAAGGAGACTCCAGTCCCCCAAAACTTCAAAAAGCAGTCCAGATATCCAGAAATGGGCTCAGCGTGGACTATAGGGGATTTCTGGTGTTTAGATCAAAGCCAGCCTTCCTCGGGAACTTGTGAAACCAGTTCTCCTCTATCAGAAACAGTCATTTCTTCTAAATACTGGTAGAAAGGGCAAATGGCTATCTGTGGTGGTAACTGTTAGCATACCAAAGCACACGCTGGCCTCCGGGCTCCCTCAGTCTCACAAATACCTGTAACATATTTCAAAGTCCATGCTGACGTCTTAGCCCTTCTCACCTCCTCCTCTCTACCCTAAACTCCCTCCAGCTTATGGCCTTCCCTCTTCCCAGGCACTCATTCTCCTTATAACCCTGCTATTCCAGCTGTGCTCTCTCCCTCTGTCTCCCAGGCCCTCCCTGTCTCTTCCACCCAACTTCCTATCTCTGCGTTTGTTGCCCCCGCTCTGCTTCTCTTAAGTCCAGGTCCAGTCCGCTGGTCATGACTGGCTTATTACTTTCTCTCTCTGCTCTGGACTCCTTCAGATACCTCTGGCTCCTCTCTCTTCCCTATCTACAATATCCTTAACCATATCATGAAGTGGTCTTGTCCTCAAGTGTATGCAGAACCATCTCGCCACCCTCTTCTGATGTTTTGTTTGTGACAGGCTCTTATCTCTCCCAAGCTGCCCTGGAGTCCACTGTCACAAAGGGCCTTCCCCTCCTGAATGCTGGGGTCACAGGCCTTCGCAAGTGGTTTATGCCTTATTGGCGACTGAACCCAGGTTTTTTGAACCGCTTAGGCAAGCACACTACCTACTGACCTAACAGCCCAGGTCCTTAAATTGCTCCTCAACAGTGGGAAGGACAAACACACTGTGTTCCAGACTGTGAACCACCAGTTCTCAAGCTCTCAGGTTGTTTTGGTTTTGGCTTTGATTTTGGATTTGTAGTGTGCGTTGGTGTTTTGCCTGCATGTTTGTATGTGTGAGGGTGTCGGCCCCTTAGAACTGAAGTTACAGACAGTTGTGAGCCTCCATGTAGGTGCTGGAAATTGAACCCAGGTCCTCTGGGAGAGCAGTCAGGGCTCTTAACTGCTGAGTCATCTTACTGGTCCCTGGATTAGGTTTTGTTGGTGTTGTTGTTGTGTTGTTTTGTTTTAAACCTTCTAGAGAGAAAGAATAAGGAGGGAAGGAAAAAAGAAAGAAGGCTGGCAGGAGCCCCTGGGATTGTCAGCTCAGCGCCTCCCAAGTATCTGAACCAGTAAGTAGGGGACTGCAGAGACAGCTGACTTCCCATTCAAGCAGGCCTTTTTGAGTTAACTCTTCCTTTCCCCGGGCACAGTGCTCTAGATTTTAGGAGCCTGCAAGCAGGTCTGAACAGGATGCTGCAGTGTAGGATGGAGGAGGTGTGGCTCTTGCCCCCACGTCTAGAGTGGAGGGAGGAGGGGTCTGAGCTGGGGGAGGGGCAGAGACAGCATCTGGCCCAGTGGAACTCAACCACACAGGAACTGCACTCCCTGAACCTTCTTCTGGCTCCCTAGGAACCCCGGAAGTTGTGACAATCCAGCCTGTGTCAGGGAAAGAGTATGCAGTTGGTGGTTGGTGTCATGCCAACCCGGCAAGTGGCCAGAGCCCGGGGTTTACTGGGAGGAGCATAAACAAGGAGCCTGGTGACCAGCTGTGATCCAGAATCTTCTAGCAGGAGAGCACTGAGGAGGAACACCCAGGACATTCTCTCTTTGGGTATCAGCCAGGTCCAGGATGGGCTTCTGGGCCCCCAAAAAAGGTGCTATCACAGGAATGGCCAGATGAGCCCACTTTTGAGGGGCCTTTTAGTTCTTACCATCTGAGACTCTGTGGTTCAGCTTTTCCCTCGGTAGGAAGCCCACATCTTTCTGTGGGCTTTCTTGGCCTAGCACCCCCTGAACTCCCTGGTTACCCTTCAGGAGGTAACTTTTCCATTTCAGTCTCTGTGCTCCGCAAGAGACCCTGATTTTCAAATCTGGGGCTCCAGGACAAGTTTGTGTGCCAGCACAGCCAATCAGCAGACCACCCCAAATCCAGTGAGCCCAAGCCCAAGGAATTTTTCTAGAACTCTTGGGAACAGTAAAACCGTTAGTAATTACCTTGATGTATATCTGGAGGTACTGGAGGCCATCTGGCCCTGTCAGGGAAGGAGTGCGCCTGAAAATGGAGCTGGAAAAAGAAACTGCCATGAGTTAGGGGCTAATCTGGGCTACATAGCAAGACCCTGTCTCAAAAACACAAAAGAGTGAGATAGTTGAGTATTTGTTCGGTTCCCCTTTCTGGAGGAGTCCAGTGTTCTCTTTGACCTCCTTGGGCACTAGGTACAAACACGGTACACGTATTTCCATGCGGGCAAAACACTCAAATCATAAAAATACAACAAATAAATTTTAAAAACAACAGTGCCAAAACCAAAATGAGTTGAGGCTAGGGAATGTAAGACATTTGACAAGTGCTGGCCTAGTTTGCATGAAAGCCTGTGTTTGATGCCTAGCAACACATAAACCAGGCATGGTGGCACACATCAGTATTCTCAGAACATGGGAGGTGGAGGCAGGAGGACCAGGCCTGGGATACAGGAGACCCTATCTGGAGAGAAAGGGTAGAGAGAGAATAAGACAGAGCCTAGCTTGCTTGTGCACATTCATGATTTCAGCCATCAGAAGGCTGGGGCAGGAAGAGTATGAGGCTAAGGCCAGCCTGGGTTATGGAAGGAAATTTCAGGCCAGCCTGAATTGTGAGACATTGTCTCAGGAAGGGGGAAAAAGCTTGACAAGACTTGAACTGTCTGGAGCTTCTGGAGCAGCCGGTGCTGTAGTCACGATCTCACTCTGGAACTCTGCAGGGAAAGGGTCCAGAGTGCATTACCGTGATGTAAACGCTATTTTGGGCAGGAAGCCTCTGGATTCCTGGGGACTGAACCAAGAGCCTTGTGCAGAGAGGGTTTTGTTTACTAATTTGTTTCTGAGAAAGGGTCTCATTATGCATCCTTGGCTGACCTGGAACTTCCTATGTAGACCAGGAACTCACAGAGATCCAACTGCTTCTCTCTGTGTGAGCCCCGAAAGCTTTGCGCAAAGTAAGCACAAGCATTTCATCACTGAGCTACATCCCGGCCTCAGTTCCTGGAATCATTTATTGTCTGAAAGCAGAACCTTGCTCCCAAAATCATAAACATCCTAAAACTCTTCCCAAGAGCAACCAGAGAAAATTGGCTTTGATCTCTGGAGACTGGCAGTCACCACATTCAGACGGATGTTGTCATAGTTATCTTCTCTATCTTGTCAGTGAAGGGCTCATTCCTGTCCAAGTCAGTGATTCTTAAGCTGTGGGTCTGGACCCCTTTGGGGAGCAGGGTAAAATGACCCTTTCACAGGGGTTGCATATCAGAGATCCTGCATTTCAGATATTTATTTAATTACAATTCATAACAGTAGCAAAATTACAGCTACGAAGTAGCAACAAAGATAACTTCAGGATTGGGGTTCACCATAATGTGAGGAACTCACTGTCTTGAAGGGTTGTGCACTAGGAAGGTTGAGAAGTACTCTTGGCTTTGACCCCTAGTCTCTGTGAGGACGATGGTCTATAGACCCTGAGTTCTAATTAAGTCTGTCCTTTTTCTCTTTTAAGATAAGGATTGCAGCCGGGCGGTGGTGGCGCACTCCTTTAATCCCAGCACTTGGGAGGCAGAGGCAGGTGGATCTCTGTGAGTTCGAGACCAGCCTGGTCTACAAGAGCTAGTTCCAGGACAGGCTCCAAAACCACAGAGAAACCCTGTCTCGAAAAACAAAAAAAAAAAAAAAAAAAAAAAGATAAGGATTGCACCCAGGACCTCACGGATATTAGACAAACTACTCCCAACTCTCCTGGCTACCCTCTCTTTTTTGAAGATTTAATTCCATCTTAAGTATATGAGTGTTTTGGTCTCAATGTGTATATGTATTTCATATACATACAGGTGCCTTTGGAGACTAGAAGAGGCCTTGCCCTGTAACTGTAGTTATACACAGTTGGGAGCCTCCATGGACGTGCTGGGATCTGAACATGGGTCCTCTGCAAGAGCAGCAAGTGCTCTTACCAGCTAACCTGTCCCCCCCAGCTCTCTCGAGTCACATCTCTCTGTGAACTTCTATGGGTACATGGTTAAACTTGTCTTATTTGCTTGTTTGTTTCTCCTGCTAATCTGTCCTCTGCCCGTTTCATTTGCAGGACCCAAAATACTAAGCTTAAGAGAGGAGTAGAGGCATGTAATGATAGCTCATGCCTTTAATGTCACACTGGAGGCAAGAGGCAGGTGGACTGATTCCCAACACCCACATGGCTGCTAACAACCCAGAAACTCCAATTCCAAGAGGGAGCTGACCCCCTTTTTCTGGTCTCCAAGGACACTGCATACACATGCATACAGCATACATGCAGGCAAAAGACTCACACACATCCTTATAAAAACAAATAAACCCTAACAAACAAAAATACAAAAATAAACAACCGTAACAAAACAAAGAAGACTGGGTATGGCCATGCAGGCCTGAAATCCCAGCACTCTGGAGAGAGAAGCAAGAGGATCAGGAGATCAAGGCCAACTTTGACTACTTAGCCAGTATGAGGTCAGCCTGAGCTGACCCTGCCTCAAAAATAACAGCAAAACAAATAAATCAGAAAGCTTTTGGGAGGTGGAGGAAGGAGGGCCCGAAGTTCAAAGCCCTGACTACATAGTGAGTTTAAAGTTAGCCTGGTTTACGTGTGACAAAGAAGAAACAACAAAAAGATAAAGAAAAAAGAAACAGAGAGTTCCCTGCCAAGCTGGGTTTATGTATTTTGAGACCTGACTTTAAAAACATCAAAAGGGAGCTGAGGAGATGGCTCAGCAGGGAAAGGCATTTGCTGCCAAGCTTGACTACCTGAGTTTGAGCCCCAGGACAGACACTGTATAGGGAGAGAACTAACCCGAGCACGCTGTCCTCTGGCCTCCTATGGAGTCCTATGGCTTTTCTGGAAAGAGAAACCATTAGAGTTGCCAACATTGGGTCTGTGTAGCCACCCAGCACTGGCTGGCAATGTCGAATGTTAGTCACCTAGGAAGACAGTAGGTTCCTGGAGATGGGGACTGTGTTCTCTTCCCACTATGGCCAAGTGTCAGCTGTCATTTCTCCATCATTGGATTGCTGCTTTCCAGGTGTGTGTGTGTGTGTGTGTTGGAGGAGGGCCCACTTGTTCATCCTGGCCATCCCGCTAGCTTAACCCCGAAATAACCACGCAGAAATTGTATTAATTAAAACACTGCTTGGCCCATTTGTTCTAGCCTCTTATTGGCTAACTCTCACATCTTGATTTAACCTATTTCTATTAATCTGTATATAGCCATGTGGCAGTGGCTTACCGGGAAAGATTCAGCATGTCTAACTCTGGCAGCTCCATGGCGGCTCTCTCTCACTCTGCCTTCTTTCTCCGAGCATTCAGTCCTGTTTTCCCTGCCTACCTAAGTTCCGCCCTATGAAAAGGCCAAGGCAGTTTCTTTATTCATTAACCAGTGAAAGCAACACATAAATGGAAGGACCTCCTACACCATGTGTGTGTATACATACATACATACATACATATATAAATATATATTTAAGTTTATATATACATTTTAAGTTTTTATATATATATACATTTTAAGTTTGTTTTGGTTTTAATTTTTTTATGTTTTATTTTTGAAACAAGGTTTCTCTGTGTAGTCCTAGCTGTCCTGAAACTTGTTCTGTAGACCAGGCTGGCCTCAAACTTACAGAGAGTCTCCTGCCTTACCTCCCTCCCCCGTGCTGCAGTTGAAGATGTGCGCCAATTCCACCTGGTTAATATTTTTTACACTTATTGTGTGTGTGCACGCCGGTGTACATGCACACATGCATCACAGCACCAAGTGACAGTTTGAGGATAATTTGTAAAAGTTGGTTTTCTCTAGAACCCAGGGTTTCTCTTGGGATCCCAGCACTAGTAAATCTGCTACTATGACAAAAACTTTATTCATTTACTATTCTTCTGTAGGCCTTGGGGGTATGAACTCCTCCTTGGTTTATATAGCCCAATACCCTCTCTTAGGCCAGTGGATTCTCAATAGTTATTGTAGCATCTTACCTGGTGTGTTTAACATGGGAAGCTGCCTGGTTTTTGGCAGAAAACTGATTTGGTCAAGCCCGGGTGCTGTGGAATAACCCTTCTGTGCACTGTGTAAATAGATGTTGCTATGATCGGTTTAATAAACAAGCTGACTGGCCAATAGCTGAACAGGATAAAGTTAGGCAGGAAAGGCAAACTGAGACTGAGGGGCTGAGGAAGGGCGGGGCCAGAGGAGTCACGGCAGACACACACAAAGGGAGCAGGAGGTGGGCCTGCCCTGTTAATACTGTCATGTGGCACAGCGTAAGTAAGGATTAAGGATTAATTTAAAATGTAAGAGCTGGTTAATAACAAGCCTGGCCGAGTGTTTACAATTAAAATAAGCCTCAGAGTGGTTGTTTGGAAGCAGCTGCAGGACAGGGAAACTACTGTTGATACCCCAGAGTGACTCTAGATGCCCACTGACTCTCTAGACATTCATTATATGCCAACAACGTGTTTGACACATGCCTGACAGTCGGGCAGAGTGGGCCCACACTGCTTTCTAGTGAAAGGGGGCAAAACACAAAACCAAGAAATGTTACTGGAATTTTAAGGTCAGAACCTGCCTCTGGGACTTACAACAGACTAGTCTTGGCCATTGGTCCTCATGTGCCAGTTAAAGTGATGAGTAGGAGCTGGGGCTAAGGCTTAGTTGGTGGAGCACTTGCCTAGCTTGCATGAAGGTCTGGATTTGGTCTCCAGCACCACAGAAACGAGAAGTGGTGGCCCTGAGGAAATAAGAGACAAGGAGGATCAGAAGTTCAAGGTCAACCTCAACTCTATAGGAATGACCAAACTAATGAGAGAGAGCAAGAGCGAGAGCGAGAGAGCGAGAGAGCGAGAGAGAGAGAGAGAGCGAGAGAGCGAGAGAGCTAGAGAGAGAGAGAGAGAGAGAGAGAGAGAGAGAGAGAGAGAGAGAGAGTGTGAGTGTGAGCCAGAGAGGGTGAAGAGCAGAGAGAAGATATAAGTAAAGGGGCTTTATTGGAAAATACAAATGAAAGACTTTAGTGAACCCCAAGCTCATCTTTATGTTTATCCAGGAGAACACTCGCAGGAGGCAGGGATACATTGCCTTTAAATGTCTTTAGGAACTACGGAGACTCAACAGTTAAGAGCACTTGCTGTTCTTCCAGAGGACCAGATTCCACACACATGCACACACACACATGTACACACACACACAAATACAATAAATTGTTTTAAAAATGTTTTCATTAAGCCGGGCGGTGGTGGCGCATGCCTTTAATCCCAGCACTCGGGAGGCAGAGGTAGGCGGATCTTTGTGAGTTCGAGACCAGCCTGGTCTACAGAGCTAGTTCCAGGACAGGCTCCAAAACCACAGAGAAACCCTGCCTCGAAAAACAAAACAAAACAACAAAAAAAAATTATTTCTAATTGCTTTGTTCAGAGATGTTCCTTTTTCTTTAGTTTTGTTTTTGTTTTTTTCTATTTGTTTGTTTATTGTTTGTTTGTTTTTGAGACAGGGTTTCACTCTGCAATGTTGGCTAGCCCAGAACTCACCAGGTTGATCCTGCTGGTCTTGAGTTCACAGTTCACAGAAATCTGCGTGGCTCTGCCTCCTGAATGCTGGGACTAAAGGTGTGGGCCCCCACACCTGACTTAACTGCACTTTTTTATTTATCTGTGTGTGCCTGCACACAGAGCTGAGAGGACCACTTTCAGGAGCCCAGGGGATGATGGAACTCGGGTCATCAGGCTTGGTGGCCAGTGCCTTTACCTGTGAACTGACTGACCAGTACTGTGTTTTGATCATATTCACCGACCAACCCTTTGTTGTCCCTTCTCCCCGCTCACCGTCGCTCCCTTCCTCTTCACAATGACCCCTTGTCTACATTCATGTCTTTTCTATGTTGAGGTGAACCAGTGAGTTTCAGTGGGTTTGAAAAGCACAAACTCCTTACCAGCGGCTACATGACTGAGCAGAACGACTCTCTCTCCCCAACCACCGTTAACCACTCACAGATCCCGAGGTACGTTTAGGTCCTCCTAACTCCCTACACCTTCCCTGACAGTATGTTGATGGTTCCAGTCTTGTGCAGACCGCGTGGAAGCAAGTAGCTAACCATTCCTGCTCGAGTTCAGGAATGCCTCATCTTGAGGCTGGAGAAATGGCCTCAGGCTTGCAGAGATCCACCTGCCTCTGCTTCCTGAGTGCTAGATTAAAGGTTTGCACTATTGTCCCTGGCTACTCTTATCATTTTTTAAAAATTATACCAAATTCTAATACCATACTATTCTTATTTTCTTCCTTAATGTTCCCAGAGCCACGAAGAGAATTAAGCGGTCTTGGTGTGTGATCTAGTTGATACTATCTCCATTCTGTTTCTGCAAGATGGTTGAAGAATTCTTTACTGTTGGCAGGAACCTTCCCCACAGCTGAGGCTTTCCTGCTTAGAAGACAGTGCTTGTGGGAAGCTCTGCTGGTGCTACAATCCAAGCTGACTTTTGACTTAGGATCAAGCCTGGACCAAGCCTGGAAACCTTCCGGCTCCTTTTAGGGCCTTGTGGACCCTGACAGGAAGATGTCTGGAGGGATTACTCTTAGCGG
>NW_004949128.1:2390821-2408321 GCF_000317375.1 Microtus ochrogaster | reverse complement strand
GTGTGGTCTCATGGTGTGCCCATCTGTCTCTCCTCGTGGGACTGGTTGCCCCATCGAGGTCTCTCACTCACTACATGGTTTCCTGCCTGAGACTTACTGCCCTTTGTGGCTCACTGCAGTCACTTGGGGAATTGCCCCGTCCCTGCCTGGGACTGGCTGCTCTTGGAACCTGTTTCCCACTGCCTGCCGCCACTTCAGGGACCTGCAGCATGGTTTTGGGGATCTACAGCATTTTATTTTTACCACAACAACTGGGAGCACAGGGCTGCTCTGTGTGTTGTGAGGTGTCCTAGTGGACATACTTGTGACTGCACACTGATCAAGAGTTTGGAAACATATCACATGTTTCTAAAAGCAACCAGGACGGTCTTGAGTAAAACCGTGAGCTCTGCTTGCTGGCCTCAGCAATAGATCCTGGAGAGAGCAACTGGCTCACTGCTAAGGGACTGACCCCTCCAGCAGGGCTGGAATCTCTGTGGAAGGCAGCTCAGCCTAGTCCCTCTGCAGGATTTGCTCTTAGCTGGACAGAGTCTATGCACTGGCAGGAAAGACTCTTCAATTGGAGAAAAGTCAGTTCAGGCTGCCCAGGGACATTTTTTGAGACAGGGTTTCTCTGTAGCTTTTGGAGACTATCCTGGCACTAGCTCTTGTAGACTAGGCTGGCCTTGAGCTCATGGAGACCCTTCTGCCTCTGCCTCCCGAGTGCTGAGATTAAAGGCATGTGCCACCACTGCTGGGCTCCAGGGGCCTTTCTTACAACTCCAGGGAAATTCAACTTTTTCCTCAGTCCTGTTTCCTTTCCTCCCTAGAGCTGGCTTGTTTGAGTTTGGTTTTGTGTTGACATAGGATCTTCTGTAGCTCAGGCTGGCTAAAGATGACCTTGATTCCTGATTCTCCTGCCTCTACCTGCCACTTGCTGGGAATTCAGGCTGGATATGACAATAAAGGGAACTACTGGAGTTCAAACCCTTCCTTCCTTGCTTCCTCCTTCTCTCTCTCTCTCTCTCTCTCTCTCTCTCTTTCTCTCTCCCCCCTTCATTTCTCTTTCTTTCTTTTTTAAAGATTTATTTATTTATTTATTTATTTATTTATTTATTTATTTATTTATTTATTTATTTATTTATTTATTTATTTATTATGTATACAGTGCAGGCCAGAAGAGGATACCAAGTCTCATTACAGATGGCTGTGAGCCTTCATGTGGTTGCTGGGAATTGAACTCAGGACCTTTGGAAGAACAGGCAAAGCTCTTAACCACTGAGCCATCTATCCAGCCCTCTTTCTTTCTTCTTTCTGTGGTTGTTATTTTGCTTTGATATAAAATCTCATTGTGTAGCTCAGGCTGACTTCAAACTAAACATCCTTTTGTCTCAACCTCTGGAATGTTGGGAATACAGATCTGTGCCACCATGCCTGGCGGAGATATTCCTATTTTTAAAATATAATTATTTTCCATTACATACATGCATGTGTGTCATGTGGAAGCATGTGCCTGTCAATACAGTTGTTCATAGAGTGTTTCAAAGGGTGAAGGATCCTCTGGAGTCAGAGTTACAAGTGTTACAATCTGCTGGCCTGGTCTGTCACTTGGGTACCCTGTCCCTTTAAGAGACAAGCCCTGCCCTCTCCCAACTCCTCCCCTTCCACTGAAGGAAATGGATATCCCTCCTCTTCCAGCCTGTATTCTTTCTGTCTTTCTCCTGAAGAGTTAACTTCTGCTTTCTCTCTCTCTCTCTCTCTCTCTCTCTCTCTCTCTCTCTCTCTTACTCACACACACACACACACACACACAAACACACACACTGTCCCTCTTTGCCTCTTCTCCTCTCCCCCTCCTCTCTCTCCCCCACTTTGTGTTTCTCTCTCTCCCTCTCCCCTTTTCCTTTCCCTTCTATAACCCACTAAATAAACTCTATACCCAAACTCTCTCTCTGCATGATATGATATATCTGTCTGTGTCTCACCCACTGTGGTCTCACACCCGCCAAGGTGACCCGCCAAGGCCTCAAGGGACTCCCCAGCAGAGGCTTTGGGTCATCCGCCACTACCCTCATGGGACCTGCCTTTGTCCATTATATCTTTAAAAAGAATAACAACAAATAGTTGTTAGTCATCCGTCATGAGTGCTGGAAATCAACCTCTGGTCTTCTGCAAGAGCAGTACTCACTCTTAACTGGCTGTCAGGTCCAAAAGAAACTCCAAAAACAGTCTATATATCCAGAAATGAGCTCAACATGGAGTATAGGGGGATTTCTGGTGGTTACATAAAAGTCAACATTCCTCAGGAACTTGTGAAACCAGTTCTCATCTGCCAAAAAGAGTCATTTCCCTTACCTCAGGCAGAAGGGACATATGGCTATCTGTGGCACCTGTCAGGATATCAAAGCTCATGTTGACCTCCAAGCCTCCCTCAGTATCACAAGTACCTGCTATACATTTTAAAGTCCACACCAGCATCCTAGCCCTTCCCTCCTCCCAGAATGCCATTTCTTTTCTTTATAATGGCAAGGTCTTCCCCTCACTCTCCCTCTTCCTCCCCTCGCTCTCTCTCCTCCACCACTGCTCTTGCTAGTCTCGCTGTTTTCTCTGTTCTCTATCTCTGGCTATGCTCCTTTCTTTCACAAATAGTTCTGGCCATCCATATCCAAGATGTTCCTCTTTCTCTCTCTGCTCTGGACTCTTCCAGATGCCTCTGACCATATTCTTTCTCTCTCTCTCTCATGGCTACAACAAAAATCATAACCATACCATAGAGTATTTATGCCCCTCTCATACTATGTGAGCTATCTCTCCAGCCCTTGATTTTTTTTCTCTTATTTCGAGGGCTTTGTCAGTTGTTTTGTAGTTGTTGCTGTTATTATTTTTTTTTTTAAGACAAGATCTCTTGTAGCCCAGGCTGGCTTCGAACTTGCTATGTAGACAAAGGCTGGCTGTGACCTTCTGTTCCTCCTATCTCTATTTTGGATTACTAGCATGTTATTACAGGCTTATGCCTTCATGCCTGGTGCTCTCTCTCTCTCTCTCTCTCTCTCTCTCTCTCTCTCTCTCTCTCTGTAGGATGGGGTGGGGTGAGGTTGCATAACTAGAGATTGAATTTAAATTTAGGGCTTTCACATGCTAGGCAAATCTTCTACCACTGGATCATATCCCCAGCTCTCTCTCTCTCTTTCTCTTCTGTGTGTGTGTGTGTGTGTGTGTGTGTGTGTGTGTGTGTGTGTGTGTGTATGGGTATGTGCACATGTGTGGAGCCCAGAGGACAAACATAGATATCTTTGTCACCCCTCAAGAGCCCTCCATTTATTTAGTTATTTTGAGACAGGGTCTCTCAGTGGCCTAGAAATTCCCAAATAGTCTAGAGTGGATGGCTAGCAAGTTTGTAGAATCTATCTTTCTCTGCCTTTGTCATGCTGGGTTTACAAACCCCATTACTACACTTGACTCTTGTTTTCTTTTGTAACTTGGGTTCTGAGGTGTAATGAGTCTTTCTCTGTCCCACCAGCCAGCTCCCAAATAATGACGCAGAGATTTCCTATTAATTATGAAAGTTTTATCTTAGCTTAGCTTGTTTCTACCCAGCTCATACAACTTAAATTAACCCATTTCTATTAATTTACTTTCTGCATCATGGCTTTATTACCTCATCTCAGTACTGCCCATCCTGCTGGCTCTGAGTGTCCTGGTATCTCTGTCCTTCTGGTTCCCAGCATCTTCTCTGCCCGGAAGTCCTACCTAGCTAATGGTTGTTCAGTTTTTTTTATTAAACCAATCAGAGTGACACATCTTCACTGTGTACAAAAAGATTATTCCACAACATCAATGACTGAAACCAGGAATCTGTTTTTATGGGGCAAGGGCTACTGATGTAGTCCAGGTTGGCTTTGTAGTCATGCTGTCCTGGGCAGGATTTGAACTACGATTTTCCTGCTTTTGGCTCCCCAAGAGCTGGCATTACAGGTTGGTGCCACCAGGTTTGGCTAATGCCCATGATCTTTTCTTTTTTTCTAAGATTTATTTATTTATGTATATGAGTATTCTATTTGCATGCTTGCCTGTACCACAGTAGAGGGCATCAGATCCCATAGATGGTTGTGAGCCATCATGTGGTTGCTGGGAATTGAACTCAGGACCTCTGGAAGAACAGCCAGTGAGTACCCTTAACTGTTGAGTCATCTCTCCAGCCCCCATGCTCATGTTCTTATCGCTCCCATTTCTATTGTGATCGCAAAACTAGAGGTTCACAAGTAACCTAGAACAGAGTTCGGGAGGCCTTCGAAACAAACCTATTCAGACACAGGGCTACAAGATGTAGCTTTGTAAGTGTTACTGTGGATCTGTTGGTGGTAGACTATGAGAACTATGAGTTCAAAGGGGCCCTGAGGCTGACTCAGCATCAATAAGTGACATCCACCATGGCAGGGATATGTGTGTTGGAATGTAGGTCTGGTTTCAGGGATTTCAGAACATCTGTATATCTCATTTCACAAATAGAAAAAAAAAAAAAAAAAAAAGATGAGTCCCAAGTAAGAGACACAGAGTTGGCTGATAGCCGAACCAGGACAGTATAGGTCTCCAGTGCAGTGATCCTCCTTTTGTCTGACTCAGTCTGATTCAGATCCTGCTGACAGGGCAGCTAGCTGACTTCAGTTCAGCTGTGCTGAGAGATAGGCACTTAGATATGGAGAGGGCCACGCTTAGGTAATGAAGATAGCGAACTTCCAAGGTTGCTGCCTTCTTCCCCACCTCACTGATCTGAGGCAAAAGCCTGGAAGTTTAAAACACAGGCTTTGTGGGCTTTTTCTCCTATAAGTAGGGTCCCCTGCTGATAAACTGGCTTAGCACAAAGGCAGACTAGGGCGTGTTTATATGACGATTGCAGGCCAATCAGCCATCCTGTCTTTCTTCAAACTCTCCTTCAAAGACTTTAAAACACCCAGTCCTCAAGGAGAGGTTGGGCTTCAACATTTGGAGTCCTCCCTCTACTTTGTGGACAGTCTTTCTCCCCATGTGTTTGCTGTATGTGTGGATTTCCTCACCCCCAATTTTATAAAAAAAAGTCTTTTTAATTTTTTCTCTGTTGTTTCTATTTTTATTTTTATTGAAAATAGAGTCTACCTGGCTGTGATGGTGCCCGCCTTTAACCCCATCACTTGGGAGGCAAAGGTGATGGAGGAAGGTCATTGGTTAATTAATAAAGAAACTGCTTGGCTCTGATAGGTTAGAACATAGGTAGGTGGAGTAAACAGAACAGAATACTGGGAGGAAGAGGAAGTGAGGTAAGATGCCTCAGACAGATGCCATTTCCTCTCCTCTCTGGGGCAGATGCGATGAAGCTCCGACCCAGGATAGACTTAGGCTAGAATCTTCCTGGTAAGCGCACCTCGTGGTGCTACACACATTAGTAGAAATGGGCCAAGCAGTGTTTATATGAATACAGTTTGTGTGTTGTTATTTCGGGGCTAAGCTAGCCAGGTGGCCGGGAGCCGGGGGGGGGGGGGCAGGAACACAGCCCGCAGCTCTGTCTACAGAATTCAAACAATTCAAAGTAAGCATAATAGCATACAGTATCAAAATACTCTATGTATTTTCCATCTTTGTGCGCTTTATCGCTTTATTTTAACCTCTATTTTGTTTATTTTTACTTTTATATTTTGCTTTTTGAGACAGGTTCTCTGTATATCTTTGACCTGGAATAACTCTGTAGACCAGGCTGTCCTTGAACTCTCAGAGATTAATTTTTTCTCTGTTGTTTCTATTTTTATTTTTTTGAAAATAGATTCTACCTGGCTGTGATGGTGCACGCCTTTAACCCTATCACTTGGGAGGCAAAGGCAGGTAGATCTCTATGAGTTTGAAGCCAGCATGGTCTACAGAGCTAGTTCCAGGACAGCCAAAGCTATACAAAATCCTGTCTTGGGCTGGAGATATGGCTCAGTGGTTAAGAACACTGGTTACTCTTCTGGAAGGCCTGAGTTCAATTCCCACCAACCACATGGTGGCTCACAACCATCTATATTGGTATCTGATGCCCTCTTCTGCCATAAAGGTGTACATGCAGATAGAGCACTCACATACATTATAAATGAATAAGTAAATAAATAAATCTTTATAAAAAGAAATCCTGTCATGAACCCCTCCAAAAGAAAGAACATAGATTCTTCTCTTATACAATTTATCCCAACCACAGTTTCCCCTCCTTCCACTCCTTCCAGCCCCCAGCCCCCCACCTCCCCTCTTCCCCAGATCCACTCCCCCTCAGTTTACCTGCAGGAAAGAGGAGGCCTCCAAAAGACAACAACCCAACTCAATAAAACAAGATCCAATTCTAGCTTTATTCTGTGTGCTGCTGTCTACTGGGTTTGAGATTCCCTACTCCCACCCTTCCTGTTACCCAGCACACTTGAGATTTTTCCTGCCTTTTAATTCCTTAACTGGCAGAGAAAACAAACCTGACCAAGACTCCTAGATGGTAACCATTCTCTCCTCTGGTGACCTTCAGATTGGTAGTGAGCTCTTGGGAGGTGGGTGTCCCCAGGCCAGCTGGGTTGCCCTGATTGTTCCCTCCACTGCTGTCGAGGTCCTCACAGGGAAAGCCATGAACTCGTGTATATACAGAATGTTATAGGGAAAAATCCCGGGGATTTGGACCAGAACTATGCATTTAGTCCATGACTCTATGAGGAAATGGATCTATCTATCTTAACTGATGAACTGACTCTTTCGTTGCCATGGGAAGACGGTATTTACTCTCCACCCCATCAGAAACATACAGGGGAGATGGCAGGAAGAAGTTTTACAAGTCGCCCACATGAGCAAGGAATGACGTGATGGTGTAGGCAGTATCTACTCTGAAAGCTGGGGTAAGGGGACCACAAGTCCGAGGCCTGCCTAGATAACTAGGGAGACCCTGGCCCAAAACAGGAAGACAGACGGTGGCTGGTGTGTAGCTAAGCACTTGTTGGGCTCCAAAGAGACCTCAGCCTACTCACTTTCTCCAGATTTCCCCAATCTTAGGCCACTGCCCAGCTGCTTTCAGTCTCCATGGATTTACATAGGCAGAATCTGAATGGTGGGGGTCAACACATCCTTTGTGTCTTTTCTTGTTGTTCTACAGCCATCCAGGGGGTATACTGATTTCTTATCATTTTCATTTGCATTTATCTGGGGGGTTAAAAAAAGATACAAGTGTGCTTTTGTAGTCTCCTAGCACTAGTATTACCTTCTGCTTAAGGCAGATTAGGCCCCCACCCCCAAAGTTTTTAAATTAAAAGTAAAATAAAGCTATGGAAAAACATTTTTGAAATTCTCTTTCCTTACCAGTCGTTCTGTTTATTCCTGGCTGTCCTGACAAAAAGGAAGACCTTGGGGTGGGTTTGGTCTGGCAATGGGGTGAGTGGGATGCGAACCAGTCACCCCCTCCCCTATAGTTAAAGGAAGAAGCCACTTTCCAATCCTCCAATAATAGAAACCACTTTAAATGCACTTCACAGTGCCGATTTACACACACACATCTTTGTGTAATCGTCCCACTTGCCTGCCTTCTGAAGCACGCTCTCCTGGACTCAGGAAAGCTAAATCACTTGTGTAATGTCATTCGGCAAGGCAATGGCTACATTAGCTCAGAGAATCAAAAGTCACTGCCTGGATGAAGGAGCTTCCGTGACAGTCCTCCACAGTAGTGAAGAACGGCCCTGCGGCCCTGCGGCCCTGCGGCCCTTCGAGATAGTGCGTTTGGGAGTCTGAGGAAGGAGACCCACGAGTTCTAGGCCAGCCCAGGTTACATGAGACACTGAATGAACAAACACACAGAATAACATCAACAAAAAGAGTGGAGTTGGGCTAGGCCTAATGGCCTGTAAGTCTACCACCCAGGAGGCAGAGGCAAGAGGATGTCAAGTTGGAGGCCAGGCTGGGCTACATAAAAAGACTTGTCAGAAAGGGAAAAAAATATTGTGGAAAAAGCCTTACGTTACTTCTTTTCATTCCCCAGCGTGTGTGTGTGTGTGTGTGTGTGTGTGTGTGTGTGTGTGTGTGCTGTTGAAGATATGTGATTTCCATTTGTTCTTCACTCCAAAGCTCGGGTTTGGTTTTATTTGTTTTTTGCAGGTGTGTAGTGTGTGTGTGTGTCTGAGTGTTCTCTGTATGTGGGCACATGTGCAGATATGTGTGTGCGTGGGCCTATGGAGGCTCAAGGTTGATCTCTGTCTACCTTACTCAACAAAACATGATCTCTCATACTTTAGCTGGACAGCTTGCTCTGGAGATCCTTGTCTCTGCCTCCTGAACCCTTAAGTGGGCATTTAAGTGGGTTCTGGAGAACCGAACTCTCATAGGCAAAATGATTTGACTGCTGACTCATTGTTTCAGTTTATATATTTTTTTTCTTTTTAAAATTTTAGGATTTATTCAAGTGTGTGAGTGTGTACACTCATGAAGGCTAGAAGTATCTAGTTCTCCGGGAGCTGAGTCCCAGGCAGTTGTGATCGTGATAGTTGGTCCTGGGAATTAAACTCAGATCCTCTGGAAGAGCAGCAGTGTGCTCCTAAGTACTAAGCCATCTCTCTAGCTCTCACACCCACATCCCTTTGAGCTGTGGTCTTGTGTACCCAAAGTTGACTCCAACTAAGTAGCTGAGGATGACCTTGAAGTCCTAATCCTCCTAAACCTTCCTGAGGTCGAGGTTAGGGGCTTGGACTACTGTGACCTGCAGCTTGACCTATCGTGATGTACAGCTAGTTTTCTCATTTTAAAAGAACATTATAATTTTCAGAATTAAACGAGCTAATTCACTTGCAAATTCATGTCAGATGTGTGGGTCTTTGGCTACAGAAGTTCTAGTTTAGGCCGCTAATGAAGACCTTATGATCTGATTGCCACAAACACCAGTGGTAATCCTGGTAAGTATGAGCCCAGCTTGGCACAGAAGGCCAAGAGCCAGGCTATCTAAAGGGTCCTGTGCGTCCATGGTTACCAAATGCAATGAGAACTAAGTCAGGGCTCAGGGCTTCTGCTTTAAATCTGGCTGTACCAGATCTGAGAGTCTCAACAGTAGTTCATGTTCGCTCTAAACTGGAGGGCTAGGACCCAGAGGCAGGTGAATTCCCTCCCAGTTCTGACCTTTTCCCTTCTGCCCAGAAGAGGACCACCTTATCCTCCTGGACTCACAGGGCTTAAAGGCCTCATTTCTTCAATCTCCCTGTCTTCCAGTGCATCCCGTCCTTGCTTCCCAGTGGGCGGAGAACTCAGGGGTGGTCTTATTGTGAATGAATATGAAGCAATAACAGCAGGGTTGCGGCTTCAGAATGAAGTCACTATGGTGACCAAAGCTGAAGGAAAGGGTACAGCTTCAACAGCCCTCCAAGGTCTTGCCTCTTTTGTTCCAGAACTCTGCTAGGCTCCCCATTGATAGCTCTGCTGAGTTAACTGCCTCGAGGTCAAGGAAACACCTAAATCTGCTTGTCTGCTCCTGGCTTCCTCAGCATCCACGGATTGGCGTGGGGTAGACCCCGTCTGGAAAGAATACGGAGAAAGGGGTTTGCTTCTGAAGTTTCCAGGGGCAGGAGAGAGGCAGCCTCAGGCAGGACCCAGGCTGGACCCAGGCCTTGCCTCTGCTGGAGGGCAAATGCTCTTCATGAATCATTTAGAGTCCTTGCGAAGCTATTCTAGGAAATGCTTCTCTTCTTCCTCCCGCAAACATACCTGAGCAGGGAATGTGAAGGTAACGTGACCCACAGAAAGGCAAGGGCGGGCTGCTGGAGTCCTTGGCTTCTCAGATAGGGTCTCGTACACCTCAGCCCTCAGATCAAGGAGATTCTGGGAATCCAGTCACCTTACCCATGCCTCTGCAATTCTTATTCAAGAACCAGGTTTGGGATCCTCCTGCTACAGAGGACCTCAGCACCACGCCCACCTCTTTGTTTTTGAGACCACAGCTCCGGTAGCCAGAGCTGGCCTTGATCCTTCTACTTCTAACTCCCAAGTGCTGGGGTTTCAGGCATGTACCACCAAACCTAGCCCAGGCTCTATTTTCTCCACTTATTTTTTTTTCCTCCTGTCCTCCCAATCTTTTCCTTTCCCCTTCTTCCTTTCCCTGTCTCTCCCTCCTTTCCTGCATTGCTTCCTATGAGACCCAGGGCCATAAGCACACCAGGCAAGTTCTCCATCACAGGGCCACACCCCAAGCTTTCCGTGTATTTTCCTCCCCAAGAAATCCATGTTCACTGAAGAAAAGTTAGAAAATCAGGACAATTGAGACATGTGCCTGAAAACACATGAGACAGAAAGCCCACAGTAATATACCACCTAGAAATAATTTTTCATTTATTCAGTCAATTGTTAATGCTACAAATATGTTTTGTTTCAAAAGCCTCCTGTATGCCAGCCAGGCTCTGTACTGCCTGCAAGGGGTGCAGTGGTGACCAAGACAGATTTCGTGGGGCTTTTTCCTTTAAATAAAATTTACAGTATATGCTGAAAGTTCCAGGGGACTTTTATTCCATTTTATTTAGTTTGCATGTATGTGTGTGTGAATGTGCATGTTTGTGTGTGTGCATGCATGCATTCATGAGTTGTAAGTCAGATGCATTCACACGTTGTAAGTGAGATGCTAACTTTCAGAGCTGGTTCTCCTCTTCCACCATGGCTTCTGGGGATGGAACTCAGGTCCTAATGCTTGTCACCTATTAATCCACCCTACTGGCGACACAGGGATCTATGTAGAGCTCTTTGTATACAGCTTTTTATGTTTTTTTTTCTTTTCTTTTTTGAGACAGGATCTCACGGAATCCAGGACGGCCTTAAACAAAATAGCTGAGGCTAGTCTTAAACTCCTGACCCACCTGCTTTCATCTACACATACATATAGATCTCACACATGTGGCATCAACAATTCCATCTGTCTATCTATCTATTATCTATCTATCTATCTATCTATCTATCTATCTATCTATCTATCTTTCTATCTATCTATCCAATCTTGATAGTACTAGAGAATAAAACCCCAAGGCCTCATGCATGCTAGGCACCTTCTATCACTGAGCCAGAGCCTCAGGCATCCGTCTCTCAGGCAAACCAAGTGGAGACACCAGTCCCCCAGAGTAGGATCTTTGCTGTCATGCAAAAATATAACACAGGCTGAAGTTCCAGTTCCAAGGGATCTGACACCTTCACATCAATGCACATAAAAAAGAATAAAACATAGCTCTCGCTTCAAAGAGGGTAAGATACAGTTCATTATGAAGCCAAGTATGAATGACTATGGCGTGGGAACAGATTCCCTAGAGTCCATGTTCCAACATGGTAATAGTTTGCTGAAGTTTCTATAGTAGCAGAAGGGAAAGCCGTGCATTCAGGCTCTTTACAGATCCATCGGTGGTAGTTTCCATGATGGTCTAGTGGTTAGGGTGCAGCACACTCACAAATACCTTGGAGGAAACATTGCGTAGGGGGCACGACGAAGTGGGGGACATCTCAGTCATAGGTTTCAGATGCTGCCCGAAGGCATTCTCAGCTTTTTGGTTGGTGGAAACTAAGTTAATACGTTCTAAAAGGTTCTATCTGTTAGTCACACGGATTTTAGGTCAGATACAGAGGTAGGCAAGGGATGTTTATTTAGGGGGCTAAAGATAATTGCAGTTAGGCTCTAGACTTGAAACATTCCAGCCTTTCCACAGTCATTTCAGTTTGTCTTTGAATAAAACATTTGTTTACTTTTGTTTTATGTGAATGAGTGTTTCGCCTGCGTGTATGTATGTGCACCGCCTGTGTGTCTGCTTCCCTAGAAGAGCCTAGAAGACAGTGTGAGATCCCCTAGAACTGGAGTTATAGACGATAACTATAGAGAGCTACCGTGTGGATTATGGGTCCTTTCAGGGAGTAGCCACTACTCTTAACTGCTGAGCCATCTCCCCGGCGCCATCACTGAAGCTTTAATTAGTTAGCCAGTCTTCCAGAAGGTTTGTTGTAGGGTACGGTTTCTTTCCAGAACTTCCGTTCAAAAGGTCAAATTTAAAAACATTTGCAGGTGGGGGCTGGAAAGATGGCTCAAAGGTTAAGAGAAGTGGCTGTTCTTCCAAAGGACTTGAGTTCAATTCCCAGCATCCACATGGCAGCTCACAACTGTCTGTTACTCCAGTTCCAGGGATCTGAAGTCCTCACACAGACAAAACATCTAGTGCACATTAAAAAACAAACAAATAAACCAAAAATTAAACAACAACAACAACAAAAACCCAGCCATTATTTGCTGGGTGTGGTGGTGCCACCTTTAATCTCAGCACTCAGGAGGCAGAGACAGGTGGTCTCTGTGTTTGCGGCTAGCCTGGTCTACAAGGAAACACAGAGAAACCCTGTCATGAAAAAAAACAAAAAACAGCCAAACAAACAAAAAATGAACCAAACAACAACGAAAAACATCTGTAGGCAAAAACACTCGTATACATAAAACAGTAAATCTAAAAGCAAGAAGACAAAACCTACGCGAGAGGCTAAAAAAGCACCTGTTGACAAGCCTGGCAGCCTGAGTTAAATCACCAAGCAGTGCACGATGGGATGAGAGAACCTAGTCCTGCAGGTCGTCCTATGACTGCTATACATGTAGCATGGCATGCATGGGGTCTCCCTCCCCACATGCACAAAGACAAAATGAGACTTTTGTAAAAGGCCATGTTGATGCAGCAGCAGTCACACTGGGTGTGGTGGCACATGCCTACAGACTTAGGTGAAAGGATCGCTTGAACCCAGACCTTTGAGATGAGCCCAGATCACACAAGAGATTACAAAAGTCCGTGTGTGGGGCTGGAGAGATGGCTCAGTGGTTAAGAGCACTGCCTGCTCTTCCAAAGGTCCTGAGTTCAATTCCCGGCAACCACATGGTGGCTCACAACCATCTGTAAAGAGGTCTGGTGCCCTCTTCTTCTGGCCTGCAGACATACACACAGACAGAATATTGTATACATAATAAATAAATAAAATAAAATATTAAAAAAAAACAAAAGTCCGTGTGTGTGTGTGTGTGTGTGTGTGTGTGTGTGTGTGTGTGTGTGTAGGTATGTTCATGCATGTGTGTGCTTTGCAATCAGGCAAAGCAGGGAGGGAGAACAGGAGGAAAGAACACGGACACTATGAAGGAATACCTCAGGACAGTGCCTACAGTTTAAGGGGCTTGATTCCCCAAGCTCACCCGGTTACCGCCTCGCCTGGCACACAGTGGGTGTTCACCAAAAGGTTGGACTAGTTGCGGCTCTTGTTATGGAGCGTGCTGTCATTACTGGGGTTATCTTTGCATTGTGTTGGCCCTTTTCCAGATGCTGGGCTGAGTGGGGCTGTCACCTCAAGCAGAGGTAAGTGAAGAGGGCACTCAGGGGAGCAGCAGCTCCTAACAGCCTGCCAAGGTGTGTGTGTATGTGTGTGGGAAGGGAACTGGAAATACCCTTCCTGTGTTGTTTAGACCTTCAGCCCGGCAGCGTTTACTTCTGAAGGGATCTCGGTGAGCTCTGCCCTGTGCTCTTGCTCTCACACGGTCCCTGGTGGGATTCTCTCCCTTCTCCTAGGACTCTGGGACTAAAGTGACAGGCTTGTGAGTTTAGGGTCCAAATACATGTGGCTTCTCTTTTACTCACATCTCTTAAGAAGCGAGCTACACATTTTAAACTGTCCTGTGCGGCAGACTCCTGTGGCCGGGAGCTGAGGACTGCCTCTGGGCATCACGCAGGAGAAGAATGCCCTCAGTATTTGTGTTAGCTTGCAAGTGTCTGCATTAGTCAGGATTCTCCAGGGAAGAGAGGAACGGAGCTTGGCTTGGTGGCTCATGTCTATCACCCCAGCACTGACACTGCAGTCGCAGGGTCACCATGAAGTAGAGGACAGCCTGGGCTATACAGTGAGTTCCAGACTAGCCTAGGCTACAGAAGATAAAACAAAGGGGCTGATAATATGGCTCATTAGATAACGCTCTTGCTTGGCTAGATTGACAACTTGAATTCAGTTCCCAGAACCCACAGAATATTTGGAGGGAACCAGATCCATGAAGTTGTCCTCAGACCCCTACGTTCACATGATGGTACCCATGTACCCATAGCAACAGTAATAGTAATGATGATAATGACAAAGGCAGCACACATTAGGCATGGTGGTAAATGCAATCCCAATTTGGGAGGTAGAAGCAGTAGGATTAAGGGTTCAGAGTCATTCTCTGCCACAGAAGGAATTTGAGGCCAGTCTGGGCTACATGAAATCTTTTCTTTTAAAGAAAAAGTTAGCTTGTTTGATTTGGAAATGAAAAAGTCACCCACACCCAGCACTCGGGAGGCCAGCCTGGTCTACAGCAAGTTCCGGGACAGTCAGGGATACACAGTGAAGGCCTGTCTCAAACAAAAAGGAAACAAAAAAGTCACCCTGACCTGATATCTGCAGGCCGGAGACTTTGAAAAGTCAGCACTGTTTTCCCCCAAAGGCCTGTAAACCGAGAAGGGAGCCGCTAGTGTAAATACCAGTTCAAGGGTTGAAGAAGACTGGCATTTCAGTTCCGGCAAGCAGGCAAAGCAGCAAGAGGTGGGTTCTTCCTTTCTTTGTCTGCCAGGCCTTTGAAGGACAGACTAGGTGACATGCAGCCACACCAGGAAAGGCTATCTTCTGAAATGATGTTCAGTCTGGGCTCCCTGTGACGCAGTGACGTGTAAATTAATCACCACATGGCTTCTTCCTTAAGGACCACAATCCCTGCTGGTGCCTAGATAGCAGCCCTGTCCAAGAGGACCCAGTTAAGTCTTGCCTGGGTCCTGATTTAGTCATGAAATGCATGACTATTGTTTAAGAAGTGATGGTACTAGTAGTTATAGGTAATACAATTTACCTATAGAAAAGTACACAGGAGAGCAAACTGGCATTATAAAAAGTCAAACATAACTGTGTAACCAGTATCCAGGCCAAGACACAGAGACTAGGTTAAGAATGGCTGCTCACATTTCCAGGTAGTGACACCCCCCCCACACACACACACACTCTGGGATTACAAGTGTGAAGCACCATGCCTGGCTTTGGCTTTGTTGTTTCAATCTTATCTATATGGGTTCATACCATGTGTGCAAAACAGCTTCAGCAGATTCTGATTCCAAAGAGCACTGAGAATCACTGAGACACACAAAGAGAACCAGCGCTTGACAGATTCACCAGGAGTTAACCTTTACTGACTCCATCTGGGAGCAGGCAGATTAATTCTAGAACAGAAATACTGGCTTCTAGACGGAAATTGTCCCAGATCAGGAGAAATACCTCATTTGGCTCCTGTGTTTGGCCCTTATGTCCCATGAGTCTTTAAAGCCATTCCCTTTACTCTGGTCTCTGCTCCCTCGCCTTTTCCCTATTACTCAGCTTTCAAAGTAAGCATACTCCAAGGAAAGAAAATAATCACTAAGCCATATTTAAGCACTTTTCCCTCTGTGAGCCAACACCCTAGGGCTTGGGGCTTTTGTTTTCAGAAGTCTTTCACAGGTTTCATTATTAGCGGTCGGCAGCTACCAAGTGTGATTAATCCAGGATACGGCAATCAGATTGAGCTTCTGGACCTAGCTGCTAATAACTTAGTATTCTTTAAAACAACTCTTACCATGATTGGAGGTCTATGCTATACACTCAATATAAGTTATGTAACCAGGCTTGGTAGGATAGTTCTGGATCTCAGCGCTTGGGAGGCAGAGGCAGGAGAATCACCAAAAGTTTCAATCTGTCCTGGATTACATGGTGCATTCCAGAGTACTTTGTCTTAAAAAGTCAAAAGAAAATATGCTTGTTACATCATTTAAAAAATAAAGCAAGCAAACAAACAAAAAAACCAAAATCAAATCCGAGGGCTGGAAAGATGGCTTGATGTTCAAGAACACTTGAAGAGGACCTGGGATCAGTTCCTCAGTTCCCAGCATCCCAAGGGCAGCTCACAACCACCTGTAACTAAAGCATCAAGGGATCTGATGCCCCCCTCTAGTCTCTGCAGGCTCCAACCCTCCCACTCTCTCCTGATCTCTGCATGCTCATGGTGCATGCACGTGCACGCACACACACACACACACACACTAAATAAACTTTAAAAAATTCCCCAAGTCAAATTCTCTTGGCAGATAGTTATTAAAATATAAGATTCAACAAAACATACAGGGATTGGAGAAATGGCTCAGTGGTTAAGAGCACTAGCTGCTCTTTCAGAGGATCTGAATTTTGTTCCCAGAAATTTGTGTCAGGACTATCTGTAATTCCAGCTCCGAAGGATCCAGTGCCTACGGCTTCCAAGGGCATCTGCATTCATGTGTACATACCCACATGTGAAACACACATGCCAAAGGATAATTAAAAGTAAGTCTTCAAAAAGAGCAGTATTCAGTGGGGTGTGATGGCGCATGCCTTTAATTTCAGCAAAGAGGCAAAGGAGATTTCGGTTGAGTTCGAGGTTAGCCTGGTTTACAAACTGAGTTCCAGGACAGTGAAGGCTGTTACACAGAGAAACCCTGTCTCAAAAACAAAACAAAACAAAACTACAAAATAGTTTATAACCAAGGAAACAGAAGTCAAATGATTTAGCTGAGATCGTGGAAGTTTCATATATCCAGAAACAGACTAACTGGAAGCAGACACAGGTTTAGTCTTGAGGTCTAAACACTCTTGAGGCTTGGCCAATATTGGAGCACCCCAAAGAACTTGAAACTAAAGTCTGTGACAATCAGGACCAGCTCAGGCTGAGCTTCTTCCTCTCGCTGATATGGGGTCTCACCGTAGCCTAGCCTGGAATTCAAACTTGTCAAAATCCTCCTGCCTTGGCCTCCTGAGTGCTGGTATTACGTGTGGGAGCTATGAGGCCCTGCTCCATCCATCTGGACCCCCCTTTTGCTTTTTATCCTAGACAGGGCCTTAGACATTACAGGCTGGCCCTGAACTCTGACTTTGTGGTCCTCCTGTCTCTACCTCCTGTGTGCTGTCTATGTCACTGGGCCAGGCTGGTTTCTCTTTTTCTTTTCTTTTTTGAGACAGCTCTCACGCTTGACATGCTGGCCTTGAACACAACATGAAATCAAAGAGGACCTTGAATTCCTGATTCCACTGCTTCCAGCTCTGGTATGCTAGGCATGAGTCACCACGCTCAGCTCAGCTGGATCTCTCTCTTTCTGAGGCAAGAGCAAAGATTCTTATTGTCAATATAGGAGAGAACACAGATTAATTCTGATGACAACTTTAGATTCTAGGGTTTCTGTGTGAGTTTAGCTCATTATGTAAACAGACTATTGCCCCAAATAAAATCCAACATTTGGGACAGTGTTCAAGATGGTGGACCTGTGCACGGCGAGGAAAAAGAAAAAAAGGCATCTGCTTGCTTTCTCTCCTCAGTAAGATATGTACAGCACGCAGCTCGTTTGTTGGAAAATGTTTTTTTTTTTTTTTGGTTTTTCGAGACAGGGTTTCTCTGTGGTTTTGGAGCCTGTCCTGGAACTAGCTCTTGTAGACCAGGCTGGTCTTGAAC
>NW_004949128.1:2385725-2390721 GCF_000317375.1 Microtus ochrogaster | reverse complement strand
CTTGTAGACCAGGCTGGTCTTGAACTCACAGAGATCCGCCTGCCTCTGCCTCCCGAGTGCTGGGATTAAAGGCGTGCGCCACCACCGCCCGGCTGGAAAATGTTTTCATTACAGAAAAGATTTCAATTTTTCCTCTTCCTCTCAAAGACCAAAATCCTAGGCCTTGACCTAAACAAGGAAATCAAAATAAGGTGGTTTCAAGAGAGCCTCAAGTCTACTATTTACCTGCCATCGGTACTCTTAAAAATGTTTCTCTAGTCACGAGACGTGGAGCTTAGTGAACGCAGACCTAGCGTGAATGAGGACCTGGTTCTCGCTCTAGTAAGGAAAAAGACAAAACTGTAACAAGCCCACTTAGAATGCTTTTATCAATATGAACTTTAGTAGGCTCAGTTTTCTACTGTAGGAAGTTTTCAGCCAAACTGGAGTTAAGCTAAATTTCACTTGCAAGGAAGGCCCTGTGAGACTAGTATTTATTCTATGACATTTAGTAGTGAAGTCCATTAGGGTAATAAAAAAAAAAAAAAACAAAAAAAAACACATAGTCTCTAGCTTCAGTGTGGAGAGGCAGGTTAGCTAAATCCAGGTCTGAGACAGGTTCGGCCCTGCTGACAAGGCTAGAAAATGTCAGGAGGTCAGAATTTTCCAGGCTCGGAGGTGAACATCTTTGTCAATACCGCTGTTGGTCACGGGAAAAGAATCAAGAAACCTAGGTTTGGGAATTGCATAAGCACTATTTACCCAGGAAGCAAGGATCAAAGTCCTTCTCTAGGACAAAGGATTCGAAAATAGGTCACGAGGTCCCCCAATCAGCACAGCTAGCATTTTGTTCAGTCAACTTTAAAGCGGTGCAGAACCATGTCTTTCACAGAAGGATAATCGCAGCACTGAATGTCACTCAGGCCTCCACTTAGAAATACCACATTCTTATTTCAGAGCTAAGATTAAAGAACAGAGTCCCTGGGACTCCTCGAAGCATTCTAGAAGGCAATGGGCATGACCATATTCAAGGCATGGGGTCTGAGATTATGGGTTCATGGTGTTTGCTTTTTCCCTTCTAAAGTTGGGACATTCATCTTGGGCATCTTGAAGGTTGCTGGATTGTCAGCTACTTGGGTGGTGTGGACAAGTCTGAGCCCCTGAGAGAGAGAGAGCTCTGGGCTCCTTTGTAGGGCTACATGGCAAAACCTCTAAAATCAGACCTATGGATCAGTCTTGGTCCAAGGGGCTCCACTTATCTGATGAGTTCTTATCAGTCCCACTTCCATGGTCCATAGTGCCAAGATTTGAGTCAGATACAGCTAGGAAGGAAGCAAGGGTAAAGCAGCCTGTGATTTCTGCTTATTGGATGAGAGAGGGGTGTTCTGTGTGGTAGATGAACATTCTGAAGCTTTAACTTATGGAGTGCTACTTGGCTTCCTCAGTGGGAAGGCCCTGGTGACAGAAGTAGACAGCATCTCTCAAAATGTCAGATGCTCTCCTAGGTTCATTTTGTGGTGAGAGGATTTATGATGACATGGGTAGTCTTAGCTTTCACCATGGAAATTTTGTCCACTGTCAGTAGTATTGACAGGGTCTTACAGTGGGGAGGTGACAACTGGCTTCTCCTTCCTCTGCTGGATGAAGTGCTGCTATGTGCATTTTGGAATCTCTGGCTTCCAGGGGATGCTGCTCATGTCCAGTGGAGAAGGAGTCACGGGTACAGGATCCTCAAGGCCATCATCATACCTGGATGCCTGGCAACATAGCTCCAAGGGTAGGGACATGTCTAGATGCCTTGTGTCATTGGGCCAGGAACATAGTGAAATGATGTTAGACTATGGGGAACATTATCCAGGTGCTTCACATGAACAAAGCTTCCATTCAGAGGTTCTGCGCAGCTGCTGCAGCATGGCTACCAACCAGGCTTAAAGATCCAGATCTCCACAGGGGGCTGTACCATACATAGCACAGAGCCAAACCATTATGAAGGGGCAACCCCCACAGTCTACACTACCCCGCTAGAGTGCTGTTGGATCTTGTCTCTCCATGTGAATCCCATGCCAGAAGGAACCTGATGGCAGAAACGCCTAGGTTACAGCAGAAGATGTAAGAGCCAGGTTCTCTACTAGCTCTGGGGTTCCTAGAAGAAGCATTTCTCACTAAATCATAATCATTTAGGTCCTGTTTGCTTTCCAAGCTCATTTTATCCACTCATCTCTTGGTCATTGTCTTCAACCACCAATGGTCTTTCTTCTTTCTGACCAAGCCAAGCCCTCCTTGGCCTTGGAACTTTAAGCAACTGCTCTTCTTTTGTGACATGAATGTTCAGCCAGCCATGTAAAGAGCTGGCTCGGCCTGTCCCTTCACATCCTAAAGTGTCCTGTCTTCAGAAAGGCCTTTCTATACCCACCTTCTTTAAAGCGTGCATCTTCCGCCCTGCCCATCTACTTTATTACCTCACCCTGCTTATTTCTCTTATAGAATGGCTCAGGATCTTTCATCATCTTGCTTATTATTTTATAACTCACCAATAAAGAAGAAGAAGGCCCAAATGGGAAGTTACCAGATCGCGTATTCTTTCTTTACGGCATGCCTTCTGCCTGTCTCCCTGATTGCAGTTCCTGGGGCACAGCAGTCCTTCAGTGCTCGTTGAATGAATGAGAGAAAGACGCATGAGTAGGCCTTCCTAATATTTGAGAGACTTAAGACTGGTAGAGAATAGATTCTGGAAGAAAGAACGGGATTTGAGAGAGGGTCCTACTGCTGAAGCAGAAGAGCTGACTTCATGTGAACACAGCACGAGTGGAGTCTCTTGAGGGGCACGGTGAAAACAGTAGCTTAGGAGGGTGCCTTGTTATGTATGCCATGATCTGTGATAAACTAGAGATTTAAACTACTCTCTGCAGAATCTTGTAATTACTTTGAGAAGTAATGAGGTCCCAGGACCCAAGTTATATTTTCCTCCCTGTGGGGATTATACAGCATGGGACTTCAGAGTGTCATGGCTTTCATAGACTGCATGTTATTGTTTAATTAGCTGATTATGGTAGACTATAGACATAGTGTCATAACAATCATTTTGCAAGGTAAGACCCATATATGCTTAATGTAAGCATATAGCTCATAAGAGTTTTTTTTTTTTGGCTCCCCCCCCCCCTTATACTATGCTAGGTATCAAAACCAATGTTGTGTGCATGTTAGTAAGCACAGACTTTTTGAGGAAGGCTTAGTTTCTTCGTCTGTAAAAGAGAGCTTAAACATATCAGTGGGTTTTAAAAACTGACTATTGAGATAGGGTCTCATTTTGATAGATGCCCTGGCTGGCCTAGAACTTGTTAGATAGACCAAGATGGCCTTGAACTCATATAGATCCACCTGCCCCTAATTCTTCTACTATAATCAAGGATTCCAGATTTCATTCTTCCCTCCACATACATAACTTTTCTTCTTTCTCTGTAGGTGTTCTCAGTGCCTCTGATCGCTCCTACAGGAAAGGACTGACCGAGGAACAATCTAAAGAAATGGGCTCAGTGCTTCTTCTAGACTTCAAATAGTTTTAGTTGCTAAACACAGCACATGGGAGACAGAGGCAGGCCGTTTTCTCTGAGTTCCAGGCAAGCCCGACCTCCATAGTGAGACCCTGTTTCAAAGCAAAAGAAAACACCCAAACCAGGAAAACAAGAACATCAGGATACTGGAGAGACTACCTCCCATTTATTTATTTATTTATTTATTTATTTATTTATTTATTTATTTATTTATTTATTTATTTCATCGCTGGAGACAGGGTCTTATTCCATAGCTCAAGCTGTCCTGAAACTCAGTATGAAGCCTGTGTTGGCCTAGAATTTTCGCCATGTCTGCCTATGACTCCCAAGTGCTGGTATTACCCCCTCCATGGATAACTATGCCTGGATTGAGTTTTTTTTGGTTTGTTGTTGTTTTCTTTCTACACTCAGCACAGGCGAGGGCAAGGAACGAAAAGGCTTCCACAGTGAACTCTCTCCAGTGGATCTAGGAAGAATAAGCAACGCGGCAGGACTTCACGAATGCTAGCATACGGGCTGCCTTTCCTCTCATTAGAATTTTCCTTCTTTGAAATGAGCAGGTCCCTAGAAAGAAGAGATTAGTCCTTTGTTTCTAAAAAGTGAAGCCAAGAAAAACACTCTTCGTGCACACGCTGGAGTTCCTGTCATGTGCTTATGGAGACTGTCTGGTCCATCTGTCCTAGTCCCAACACCTGGCAAGTTGACTACCGGAATAGCCACGCAAAAAGTGTTTCAGGATTATTTTGGAACTTTAGTTATCTTTCCCACAGAAGCCTGTTGTGCCCACACTCGGCCACAAGCAATTCCACGCCTAGAAATAACATTCATTCTAAGGATCTCTGCGCAAAGATTCTTGGGAAGCGGTTCCCCTTCTGCATTCTCCCGCTATTCCTCCCCCGGGTCGTCTTTGAAAGAATTGGCACGACTCACGTTTCCTTCCCTTTCTCCCACCTCCGAGGAACAGTCCGAGGACGGGCAGGGGCAAACACCAATCATACAGCTGTATTTTCCTTCCCAACCAATAGATCCAGGCAGCAAGTATAGATGCTACCGTCCATCTAGCCTCTCACGCCTCCGCTTAGAGTCGACGCTTGACAACTCACCCGACCAATGGGAAGTTCCTACTCCGAGCGCGGGGGCGGGACCCAGCCAGTGACAGACGGCTCCCCCTGGCCAATGGGCTAACCTACGTGCGGGAGGGGTGGAAGGCGGAGCCAATGGCGCGGTGCCAATCACGAGCATCAGGGAAAGGGCGGGACGACAGTGTTAGCGGGAGGGAGGGGAAGGCCTCGGGAACCCAGCCGCGCTGCCGCCGCCGCCGCCGCCGCAGCCCGAGTCGGAGGAGGGAGAGACCAGTGAGAAAATGGCGGCCGTGGCTGCTGAGGCGGCGGCGACCGCGGCGTCCCCCGGGGACGGGGGCGCCGGCGAGGCTGAGCCGGAGCTGGAGCCCATCCCCGGCAGCGAGG
>NW_004949128.1:2380375-2385481 GCF_000317375.1 Microtus ochrogaster | reverse complement strand
GCCGCGGCCGCCGGCGGCTCCGGTACTCGTGCCGCCGGCGGGCGGGGACTCAGCGGTGTCTCAGCTCATCCCCGGTTCGGAGGTGCGGGTCACACTGGACCACATCATCGAGGACGCGCTCGTCGTGTCGTTCCGCCTCGGGGAGAAGCTCTTCTCCGGGGTCCTCATGGACCTGTCTAAAAGGTACCCGCCGGCCCCCCGACAGCACGCCGTCCGCTCCGCCGCCAGGGAGAGCGCGAACCCCGGTTGCTCCCGCCCCGCCCTCGGGTCCTGCGCGCCGCTGTCCTCGTGGGGCGCGCTCCGCGTGGGGCAGACGCGCGCGGCCCCGGAGGGCGGGCCCGGCCCCAGGTGTGCGGCTGGGGACGCGCGCGCGGGTGCAGATGGCTGGCGCACCCCGCCTCCTCATCTCCGGCCCTCGGCGACCCTGGCTTGCGCACCGGGGCAGATGGGTTAATGCAAAATGCAGATGGATCCCCCGGAGGACCGGGTGCCGGGCGGGGAGAGGTGCTGCCGAGGCACTGTCTTGTCCTCACATTAACCTTTAAGTTTAGCGGGGCCGAAGAAAGGGGTGTGTGCTTTGGGCTTCCCTAAAGGTTACCTGTCACTTGTTAAAAGAGGAACAACCTTGAGTTACTGAACCTTTTTATGCTGTTATTCTTAGTGCTGGAAGTAGTTTCCCCGGGGAGGGGGCGACTCTTCAAAAAGGAGGTGCATTTTGCTGATTTTACTTATAGCTTAAAGAAATAGCTAAAGACGGGATGAAACCCTTGCCTTTTAAATTTTTAATTTCAAAGTGGTGGGTTTACAAGAAAAAAAAAATGTTGGAAACACTTTTTCTTTGGTAGTGCTAGAGATTGACTCCCAACTGACTTCTGAGACTATGTTTACAGTTAAATTTGTCTAGACTGGAAGGTTGAGTTCACCTACAAACCTCTGTCTAATTCAGTATATTTTCATCTTTTTTTAAAAAAATGTTCTGGGCACTGCTTTAAACAAGTAAAGAAGATAGTTTTTTTTTTTTTCAGTTTAGAGTTAACCTTTTTATTCTCTTCTTTTGCAGATAGGAAGTGCAGAGACTCCCATTCATGGCTCTCCATTCTGTTTCCTGCAACAGCACACACACTCTGGTGTCTCACCTGTTTGGAAATGGTTTATTATTAGTGTGTTTGGTGTGTTTCTGTATTTAATTTCTTTTTGCTGTACTGGGGGCTGCACCCAGAACCTCCTGCATGCCAGGCAAGCATCCTAGCATCAAGCCACACACACCCCAGCCTTCTCCCACCTTTCTGTTATTTTTGAGACACGGTTGGGTTAAGTTGTCCATGCTTGCTTCGAACTTGCAATCTTCCTGACGCAGCCTCTCCCAAGTACTGGTATGACAGGCATTTCCCATCATACCCCATATCCTGGCTTATGCTTTGCTTTTAATTCCTTGACCTCCCATCAAGACACAGGAATCCTTTTCCATTTGGGAACAAGTCTTTAAAGTTTTTAATGGAATATGGTGGTTTGAGGGGAGGGGGCGGCGATGGGCGCCTGTTCTGTCAGTCTGTATACTTTGTTAGTTTTCAGGGTTTTTGTTCTGTTTGATTTTTTTTTTTTTATTATTTTTAGCAGGTTTGGGTTAGTGCTCTCATTAGTACTTTAGTTTTTATAGTTAGAAAGCTGAATAAGACAGTGCTTTCCGCTGTTGTTTTTAATAGCAAGAGAGACACTCTAATGTGTATGCTATTGAATCAAACAGAAGAAGAGGCCAGTGATTGTGTGAGAATCTGAATTTCAAATCTGCAAAAGAAAGGTGCAGAAAGGTAAGTTTTTGGAAATAGAGTGGATTGTTTTCTCTTGTCAAGGTGCTCATTGTGTCAGCTTTAGAAAATTGTCATTTTGAGTTGTGATCTATTTTGCTAATAGCATTTCTTATAAATAGTAATTTCTTTTGTTGGAGGAGTTGTTTTCTCTTTGGAAAGGATATGGATTCTTAGTCTTGCTGTTTTGAACTCTTGGGCTCAAACTGATCCTCTTGTGGTAACTTCCACCTGCCTCAGCACCGACAGTAGCTGTGTCCTCCCTTTGAGTTGTATAGCCAGCCTCAGGAGATACTTTTTATCCACTGCACTCAGGCAATAGCTACACTGTATTCAACAGACACTTTAAAACTAATTTGTATCTTACTTGAATTGGCCACTTCCTGGTAAAAGTAACAAGCGCTACCAATTGAATGGCAGACATTGTATCACATAAGTTAGAGTTCTCTTAACTCTAGTGGTGGTGTATCATTTATATGGGAGCCAATCGAGGCTTATTTAACTTGGCTAGTTAGCTTATTAGTGGCAATGTAAAGAAGACTTCAATGTAAGTTAAAAGTTGGATGGGGTAGCAAGTTTTTTTTTAAGCAGGAAGTAAAGAATTGTGTGCTTTTCAGTTTCTGTACTTTTCTTGATTTCTGGTGGCTGTGCAGAGTAATGCAAAGGATCCTGGATCTTGAAGCCAAGCAGAGTGGTCCATTAATAGGCTGCTCTGGAGAGTCTTTATTTCCTTTCTTTTAATATAGGAGAACATATATAATAATCTCAGAAGTTGGAGTTTTGCCTATCCAGTGAGATAATTGGGAATGTGTCAGTGTATTTGTGCTTTGTTTAGTCTTCAAGAGGGTTTGTTATTGCATATATTTAGTTATTTAGTTAGCTTTTTTGGTGATAAGGATTGAATCCAAGATCTCAAACATGCTAAGCATGGCTTCTACCCCTATAGTTCTTTTGACGGTAATTTGTTTGGCCAATTCACATGAATACAAACAAACATAAAAATGCATATAAACTATGTGTCAGCTTACCAGAAAGGACAGACTGTATTTTGACCAGCTGTACTTTTGATGAAGACTCTATCATCCTGTGACTTCATAGTTGTCTGGTTTGTACAAGTGCAAACTATGTTTTCAACAATGGCACTTCTCAGAATTTACCCTTCCTTTAAGTAGCACATCAGCTGTACCTTCCCTTATCTCTAGAGATCTTGGCCGTAAATGGTATGGTTAGCCTAAAATGAGGATAGTTTGAATAGCTAGTTAAAAACAAATTTTGTTTATCATAGCATAAAAAAATATTGAATACCTTTAAGTGAAGCATATAGCTTCTAGTTCGTTTACACTAGCTGTTGTTTAATACCCAGTCTCCTTAGCTAGTTTAAATTACTTGTTTATTCATTAGCATTGTGTAAGCAGTTAGTCTTACACATGGATTTTATTTTTTTCTTGTCAGTTTCAGCTTTTACAATTTTGCCATAAAGCATGCTTTAGTAAACTGATTATTTTAGACAATAATAAATTATTGAGTATTTTTTTGGTGGGCTTTTTTTTAATCATGGGATATAAGTCAGTATGTATATACTGCCCAGCTTCAACGTTTATTATAGTTTAGTTAAATGTATTATGTCACATAACTGCTTTTGAATGAAACCCCAGGCATATCCATAAACATTTCATCATAGCCCTTTGTAAAAATAAGGACTTTTAAAAAGTAACCATACTACCATTATCATTCCCAGAATTCTAGCATTTCCTTTATATCATCAAACCTCTGGTCAGTAAATGTTAATGTTAACATCTCAGGATTGTTTTGTTCAAATTAGAAAACAAGTAAAGTTCATACCTGTACATGATTAATTTTCCAGGCCTCTGTTTATCTGTGGTTCTGCCATTATATTTACCCCTTGCTATTTGTTATTCTGGATCTTTTTCTGATTGAACCCCTGTGGATACAGTTTTGTTACCTGTTTAGTAATTCTCATAGCAGATTGAAGGGACAGCAGTTTCATTCCGGTTCCCTCAGGACCCTTTTTGCTTACCAGAATTGAATTAGTTAAAGTATCTCTTACTTCCCTGCAGATTTTTTCAGTCCATGCCTGAAGGAACATTTTATATGCAAATTATTTTTTTCGTTTTTTGAATCAGAGTTTTATGTGGCCCAAATTGGCCTTGACCTCTGGATCTTCCTGTTTCTACTTCTCTAGTGCTGGAATTAAAGGCACGAGCCACCAAATCTGACTTTTTTTCCTTTTTTAAAAGAAGAGGTCTTGTGTGTATAGCCTTTGCTGGCCTTGTACTAGCTCTGTAGCCCAAGTTGGACTCCTCCTTTTGACTCCTATTAGGGCTATAGGAGTATGCCATGTCCAGAGGGATTATTTTATTTATTATTATCTTAAAAATAATTATGAAGCTACTTTGAAACCCTGAAAAATATTTCTGAATCCCTGAATTACGGAATCATGAAGTAAGCATTGGTACATAAAAGGCTTGTATATTTTAATTTTGTGGCACATGCATATTACTGTATTTTTACAAGTATCATATTCTATGTATGGGGGGCATTTATTAAAAATTGAAATGATTTCTTTTGAAAACTTCAGCATTTGCTGTTTAGGATCTTAAATTTGTAGAGCATTTATTTGTTTTTAAAGGAAATGTAAACCAAGACAATGATTTCTTTTCTTTACAGAGACCATGAACGTATGGTGCAATAGCCCTACTTTTGGTGGGAAAAATATACAGCCATTCTGGTGAAGCAGTGAGTAGTGGTGTCAGTAGTTTATACTACAGCTTTGAGGTTGAGGTCCTAGGCCCTCGAGTAGTATGTATGAAGGTTGGCTTGAGCTGTACATTCTGAATTTACTGGTGATGATATCTTATCTTGAAATGTGTTAGAGGGCTTGTATAATAAGTAAAGTAGCATAGGCAAGTGCCAGTCACATTCTGATCCAGACAACCTCTAGGATGCTCACTACTGCACTGAGTGAGGTCCTCCATTGCATATTGCTCTAATCTGACTGTTCTGGTGAGCATAGATTCTTAGTTGTTGGTAAATAAAAACCCAGTTTGAATCTGAGAACAAAGAATTGTGATAATTTTTCACTTTGAGACAGGGTTTTACTGTGTAGCTCAAGCTGGCCTGGGATTTGCAATCTTTCTGCCTTAGCCTCCTGAGTCCTGGAATTACAGGGTTATAATTGTCTAGCTCCCAAATAATTTTTTTAAATATTTATTTATTTATTAGTTATGTATACAATATTCTGTCTGTGTGTATGTCTGCAGGCCAGAAGAGGGCACCAGAC
>NW_004949128.1:2377942-2380275 GCF_000317375.1 Microtus ochrogaster | reverse complement strand
CACCATGTGGTTGCCGGGAATTGAACTCAGGACCTTTGGAAGAGCAGGCAATGCTCTTAACCACTGAGCCATCTCTCCAGCCCCCCAAATAATTTTTTATCAATTTTATATTTTTATATTGTATCCCCCCTTCCCCCCAAAAAATCTTTTGTACAGGCTTGCCACATACCCATGCTGGCCCTGAGCTCAGATGTTGTTCTTGCCTTAGCTTCCTGAGTGCTAGAGTAACAAGTCTGTGTCACCACATCTACCTATAGATGTTATATATTAGGTAGCTATTCCAGACATGCTCTATTGGACTTGAAGCTTTTCTTTCTTTGAGACAGAATCTTTTTCTGTGGCCCAGGCAGGCCTTAAACTGTCCTTGATCTTTTCTGTCTTAGCCTTTTTAGTGCTGGGATTACAGGCAAGGCCATGCTTGGCAGGAGTTTCTAATAAGGTTAATTTTCAGTTTTTTACACATAAATAAAACCATACATTAGTGTGTGTTCTTAAAAACATTTAAGTCATGTGTTGGTAAGAACAGCTTTTTTGGGGGTTCTATTAAGTAGCTTGAGTATTAGTGCTTATCTTCACTGTCTCACTGATTTCAGATTGTAAAAGAGGAAAGATGTTATTTGGCCTATCAGGTACATCATTTCTTAGTAGCTTAGTTCTCCCTGAACTCCTAAATTAAGAAGCATGTTTCCAGAAAGAAGCTTGCTGTAGTGGCTGGCAGATAGAGAAGTGATGGTTTAAATTTAAATCTGTTTGGATTTAATGCAGAATAACTTTGCTAAATACAGTTTAGTCAGTGGTTCTCAAAAGTGTATAGATTTCTGGGGTTGGAGAGATGGCTTAGCTCTTCCAGAAGATACAGGATCAGTTTCTAGCATACACAAGGCAGTTCACAACTGTCTTATTCCTGCTCCAGGGGATCCAACCTTCTAACCTTCAAGGGTGCAGCACATATGTAGTTTGCATAAATACATGCAGGCAAAACACCCATACATAGAAAATATTTTTGAAAATAGATTTCCTTCCCCATCAATTTGATTTCATTCTGTGATTCTGGACTTTTTTTTTTTCCCTTTTTTTTTTTTTTTGGTTTTGTTTTTTTGAGATAAGGTTTCTCTGTGTCACTTTGTTGCACGCTCTGGAACTAGCTCTTGTAGACCAGGCTGGTCTCGAACTCACAGTGATCCTCCTGCCTCTTCCTCCCGAGTGCTGGGATTAAAGGCGAGTGCTGGGATTAAAGGCTTGCACAGCCACCGCCCAGCAGGAGATACTAGCTTTTAAGGAATAGTTTAGCTCAAACAGAAGGGTAAATTTCTTAATCCTGCTACAAGAAGTTAATTTAGAATGGCATATAATTGCAAACTAAGAAATGCATTTGGAGAATGCACAATTTGGGTAGCATATCCAGATTATTGCTGTAAAGCTGGTATGTACACTTGGAAGTGATTTCTTAAATTTAGCTTCCTGTTACAGGTATAAATTGTCCATAATTTTTGTTTCTTCCCTCTGAACCAATTCTGTATAGCTGCCTACCCCTGTAGTTTCGCTTCTCTCCTCATATTCATATCACCTAACAGCTGCCAAGCTTTACTTTCTGGACTTTAATAACTACTCTGCACTTGCCATTTCTTTCCCCCTTGAGACAGGGTCTTTAGTTTAGTCAATTACTGTGTAGTTGAGGATGGCTTCTATCTTGAGTGTTACAACTATAGGTGCATGCTACCATTTCTTTTAAGAGGTGTTGGGGACCCAGCGCAGGACTTCGCTTATGCTTTGTAAGCACTCTACCAGCAGAACTACTTTTGCTAGCCCCTACAGTTGTGTTTCTGTGTTGTATACATTGTTTCTTTTCACTCTGAAAGGTTTTTCAGGGTTAAATTTGTAGACATAGTGCCAGAGTAAGTAAATTACTTGAAATTATAAATGGTAGATATTAGTAGGGATATATAAAATGCCTGTTACTGGAGACCACAGGGCCCTGTGCCTTGGCTGGCCTTAGACCTTAAGGCTTCCTGTCTTAGCCTTCTGAGCCCTGGAATTGCAATGTTTACAACATATCCTAGTACTTTTAGTTTTTTTTTTTATTTCTTTTTCTTTTATGCGTTATTGAGAGAGGGACTCATAAAGTCTAAGCTTCCCTCAAACTTGGTAGCTGAGCCTGCTTGAAGTCCTGATCCTCCTGTTTCTTCTATTCCTAAGAGCTGGGATGGCAGAAATGTACTTTGGTTCCTAGGTAATTCTCTTTTGCCAGTATTGGGGATTGAATCTAGGGCTTCATGTACATTAGAGGAGAGGAGCACTCTGTCACTATTCTTTTTTTTTTTTGTTTTTTTTTT
>NW_004949128.1:2356847-2377842 GCF_000317375.1 Microtus ochrogaster | reverse complement strand
GGAGCCTGTCTTGTAGACCAGGCTGGTCTCGAACTCACAGAGATCCACCTGCCTCTGCCTTCCGAGTGCTGGGATTAAAGGCGTGCGCCACCACCGCCCGGCCTCTGTCACTATTCTGAAGCACTGTAACTTGTCCTCTTGCCCTAGCCTAACCAGTTACTGCCCCCACCCCAGTAGTCACAATGCCAGCCTACTAACCCTACTCTAATTTTATTTTATCTTGTGTTTTGGAGACTGAGTTCAAAGGATGTCTTGCATGATTTGGTGTTCTCTTTTACCATGGTAATTAAATTCAGGTTGTTGGCTTGTTGGCAATCACCTTTACCCACTGAACTCTGAACCATCTTGCATGGCCTTTTGTTTATTTGTCAATAAAGTTTTTTGAGACAAGATCTTGTTATTTAGCCTTGGCTGGCTTGGAACTCACTGTGGAGACTAGGCTGGCCTAGAACTTACAGAGATCTGCCTCCCTCTGCCTCCTGAGTGTTGGGGTTAATGCCTGTGCCCTTTTTTTTTTTTTTTTTGAAACAAGGTCTTCTGTTTCCTAGCCTAGGGTTCACTAATTGGGAAGAAAGTCTTGAACTTCTTACCTTTTGTCTTCTAGCTCTCAAGAGTTGGGATTTCAGGAAAGCACTACCATACCCAGTTTTATGTCGTACTGTGAACTAAATTTAGAGTTTTCTGCATGGCAGGAGTAACATTTGGCCAAGTGGCCTGCATCCTGAGCTCTGTTTTTAACTTACTTTTATTTATTTGGTATGTATGGGCACTCACGTGTATGTAACTGTGCATGCCATGGCTTATGTGTGGAAGTCAAAAACCTAATTTTGAGAATCTGCTCTCTCCTACTGTGGGTCCTGGGGTTCAAACTCTGGTTTTGTCAGGTTCGGTAGATGATTCCATTTACTGGGGGAACTATCTCACTGGGCCTCAATTAAAAAAAAAAATTTTTTTTTTCTTGTTTTCTCAAATGCTTTGGTATAGCCAGATATACCTAGTTCTTGGGCTATATAAGAAGACCATGTCCAAAAGAAGATATGGTTCTGTAAAACAAAGATTGATGGTAGTGGTAGCAGTGCACAGCTTTAATCCCAGCACTCGAGAGGCAGAGGCAGGTTGTAAGTTTGAAGCCAGCCTGGTCTACAGAGTGAGTTCTAAGAGAGGCAGGCTACACAGAGAAACCCTGTCTCGACCCACTCTAAAGGTTCTTAATCATGGTTACCTTTTTAATTTTTAATTTTTGTGTGTGAGTGTTTTGCCTGCATGTATGTCTGTGCATGTATGGCTGGTACCCATGGAGACAGTAGGGAGTATTGAATCCCCTGGGACTAGAGTTACAAGAAGCTATAAACCACCATGTATGTGCTGGAAATCAACCTGTGCTCTTAAACCCTAAGCCATTTCTCTAGCTCCAAGATTAGATTTTTTTTTAAAAAAACTATTTTTAATGAATTTTTTTGGGAATTATCTGTCTAAATGGTGTATTAATTGAGAACATTATTTTCCCTACCACACTATAGTAAATGATGTGTGTTTACTCATTGGTAAGAGAGCATATGCTTGCGTTCGTGTACACATGTGCTTGAGGTCAGATGTCAATTCCTCAGGTGTCATTCCTTGTGAATGTTTCCCTTGTTTTGAAGTTTTAGCTGTTATGTTATCAATTATGTTTAGGTATGTGTGTCTGCATGTGAGTGCAGGTGACGGGTAGACCAGAGGTGTTAGATCCCCTGTCTAGAGTTATAGATAGTTGTCAAGCCACCTGACTTAGGTGCTGGGAACTGAGCTTGGGTCCTCTGGAAGACAGGTAGTGCCTTTCTTCTAGTACCTCTGCCTTGCTTTTTGAGACAGGTTCTCCCAGTGGGACCTGGGGCTTGCAGTTTAGACCAGAGTGGCGGCCAATAAGTTCCAGGGATCTGCCTCCAACATCCTCAGTCAGTGCTGGGATCACAAATGGTTCTGGCAATCAAATTATGTTCTCTTGCCAGTAAGGCAGAACTTCACGTACTAATTGATGTTTCTAGATCATGTTTCTGTAATTAAGTTTGTTTTGAATTTTTCTCCTCCCTCCCTCTCTCCCTCCCTCCCTCCCTCCCTGTTTTGTTTTGTTTTGTTTTTGAAACACAGTCTCACTATATTATAGCCCTGGCTGTACTGGAATTCCCTATGTATACCAGGCTAACCTCAAACTCAGAAATCTACAAGTGCTAGGATTAAAGGCTTGTGCCACTATGCCGTCTTTTTTAATTATTGTAGAGAACTCTTGTAAAGTTTTTACCTAGGGTCTTTAATTTGTATATCTCTCTCCCTCCAGTATCTAATAGCTTAGGCTGGCTTGGAACACATTATGTAGCTGGGTATGACTTTGTACTGATTCTCCTACCTCTCCTTCCCAAGTGCTGAGATTAGAGGCAGCATCACAATAGCCAGATAATCACTGACTAATTTTTTTTTAAACTTTGCCCCATTGCTTTATCATTAAATTTTTTGTTTTATTTTTTACTTTAAAAAGATTTTTTTTAGTGTGTGTGTGTATGAATATTTGTTTGCGTGTGTGTGTATGTGTGCTTGATGTCAAGGAGGCCAGAAGAGGCCAATGGATCTCCTTGAAGTGGAGTTAAAGTTGTTAGCTGCCATGTAGGTACCTGAACTTGGGTTCTATAAAAGTGCTACATGATGTTCTTTACCACTGAGCCATCTCTCCTTGTTTTAACATTAAAAATTTATTTTTATTATTAAGAATTATATGTATATCTAGTGTGCATATATGCATGTGTGTGCAGATGCCTGAGGAGGCTAGAAGTGTGAGAATTCCCTTTAGAGCTGGAGGTACAGGTAGTTGTGAGCTGCCTGATGTGGGTGTTGGGAACCGAACTCAGGTCCTCTATAAAGCAGCACACACTCGTAACCACTGAGCCACCTCTCCAGCCCCTTGTTTTATCATTTTTTTGTTTGTTTTTTTCAAGATACAGAGTTTCTTTGTGTAGCCCTGGCTGTCCTATACTAGGTCTGTAGACCAGGCTGGCCTTATTAAACTCAGAGATCTTCTTGCCTCTGCCTCCTGAGTTCTGGAATCAAAGACATGTGCCACCTGCCCAGCATCAATCTCGATATCAACATCTTTCCCTAAACTTTTTACTATTAGGTTGAAAACATTTTCAGATGTATTTGTATATATTTAAGTTTTAAAAAACGTTGTTGTTGCCAGGCGGTGGTGGCACACGCCTTTAATTCCAGCACTTGGGAGGCAGAGGCAGGTGGATCTCTGTGAGTTCGAGACCAGCCTGGTCTACAAGAGCTAGTTCCAGGACAGGCTCCAAAACCACAGAGAAACCCTGTCTCGAAAAACCAAAACAAAAAAAACCAACGTTGTTGTTGTTGTGTGTGTGAGAGAGAGAGATTTCAGGTTCACGTGTTCCACGGTGCCTGTGTGGAGGTCAAAGGACAACTATGAGCAGTTCATTCTCTCTTTCTACCTGGGCTTCTGGAGATCAAATTCACATTGTTGATATGGATGGCAACACATGTGCCTGGTTAGCGGCTCCACCTGTCTTATTTTAAGATGGGCAATTTGTCTGTAGTATACAGGCTGGCCTGAATTTGCGTCCGTTTGCCCAAGCTTTCCAAATGCTAGAATTAGGCTTGTGGTTGATTATTATTGTAGAACACTTTTATGAAATTTTTGTCTTGGATTTTCTTCCCACATTTCTTTTTCTTTTCTTTTAAAAACAATTTTATTAGACTTACTCTTTTGTTATTGTGTGACCATTTTGCGTGCTTATGTGTCTGAACACAATTCCCTTGGAACTGGTGTGTTAGGGATGGTTGTGATCCTCCATGTGAGTGCTGGGAGTCAAACCTAGGGGCTCTGAAAGAGCAAGCCGTGCTCTTAACCACTGAGCCATCGCTCTGGGCTCATCTCTCCAGGCTCACCTTTCATGTTTTAAAATCAACTTTATAGCCTACAGTTTCATTTATTCTACTCCCCATCATCATTGTATATTTAGTTGCAGTCTGATTCAGAAAATGTAAGGATTGTTTCTCAACTTGAGTTTGACTGATGTACTTCTGGGCAGTATAAAGAAATACAAATGTTTTCAGGGCACCATACTTGAAGCCACCAGGTACAATCTTGTTTCCCCAATGAGAAATTTATTTTCCATGCACTAGTAATCACAAATATTATTCTTTCTTTTTATTTAGCCGTCTCACTGGCCTACAGATATGATTCTTTTCATTGTATTTCTTATATATGGGTAGATATTACCTGTCTTTGTTTTATTTGCTTGTTTGCTTTTTGAGATGGGGTCTCATATAGCCAAGAGTATTTTTGAGTTTTTTATCTAGCAGGGATGACCTTGAACTTCTGATCCTTTGCCTCCATTTCATGATGCTGTTTGTTACAGGCATATTCCCCATACCTGGTTTTTGCAGTGCCGAGGATCAAGCCCAAGGCTTTGTATTTGTACATGTTAGGTAAGCACTGTCAATTGAGCTACATTCATAGCTATTCTTCTCTTTGACACCAAGTCTCATACTTTTAGGCAAGGCTGGCCTGGAATTCACTGTTAAGACCAGGATGGCCTTGAAGCTAGCTTGGCAGTCCTACTCCAGACTCAGAGTACTATCTGAGCCACTAACCCACTTTCACATTAATTTCTTTTTAATGTAAAAAGTACATACAACATTTAGCATCTTAACTGTTGCCTGAACAATTCAGGATGATATTAAGCGTGTTTAATTGTTGAGGCAGATCTCCCATCTTGCAAATTAAAGCTTGCTAGACTATATACCCTTTTCTCCTTCCCCAGTCCCTGGCACACCATTTCTTCTCTCTGCGTCTGCTTGTTTTTTTGTTTCTAGGAATTTAAGTAGAGTAATCCCTCTATTTATGGGGGATATTTTTCAAAGTTCCCTATTGTCTTAGTCACTTCTTCCACAGGCCACACATATGAACATATGGGGGCCATTCTCATTCAGACCACCACATTATACTCCCTGGTCCCTACATAGGCTTGTAACCAGTCATATCATAATGCAAAAATGCTTTCAGCCCAACTTATATGTCTCCATAGTCTGTTACAGTCTCAACACTGTTTAAAAGTCCAAAGTTTCCTCGGAGATTCATGGCAATCTTTTAATTGTAACCCCCTATAAAATCAAACTCAAGGCACACCACATACTTCCAAAATACAATGGCATAGAATATATATTGCCATTCCAAAAGGGAGGAAATGGAGCATAGCGGACCAGAGCAAGACTGAAAACCAGCATGACAAACTCCAAATTTTGCATCTTCATGTCTGATGTCAAGGGCTCTTCAACTTTTAGCCCTGTTGACTGCAGCACACTTCTCTCTCTTGGGATGGTTCCACATTGCAAACTGGTTCTGGTCTGCAGCTTTCTTTGGCAGGTATCCCAAGACTTTGGCATCTGTAACATATTGGGGTATCCAACACAATACAGGCTTCTCTTTCACAGCTTCATGTAACGGCCTCTCTGGGCTTCCACGCAGGGACACTCCTGCCACACACACCTGGCCTTGGTGACTTACCATAGAGCCAGATATCATAACCCCTTTTATTTTAGTATCCCTGACTCTAAAGCTAGTGCCACAGGGCCATAGCTGAAGTTTGCCAAGTTCTGTGCTTGCTAGGTTTTGATTTGGCCCCCACTTTCTTTTCTTTTTTTTTTTTTAAAAAAAGATTTATTTATTTATTATGTATACAGTGTTTTGTCTGCACGCATGCCTGCAGGTCAGAAGAGGGCACCAGATCTCATTACAGGTGGTTGTGAGCTACCATGCGGTTGCTGGGAATTGAACTCAGGACCTCTGGAAGAGCAGTCGGTACCTCTGAGCCATCTCTCCAGCCCTGGCCCCCACTTTCAATGACATTTGCATTCATCTTTCTGTTGCTGGTTCCCTTCATTGCTTAAGCTTTCCCTTAATTCGTTTTCACAAGTTGGAAGCTTAGCTTGGAGTGGTGGGGGAGGGGTCTTGGTCTTACCCTGAGGTTACCACCATGCCCTTCATTGCATTTAGCTTCAGGCTTGTCTTTAAACTTTTTACCTCCTGGAGCATAAGACTTGACTCTAATTAAACATTTCCTGGTACTCCTTTTCTCTTCAAACTGTACTTTTTGTGTTTCTCCTTGCCCCCTTGTTGCTTTTCATTGTAGATCCTCATAAGTGATCACCAGTAACCACATGACAAGTCAATACTAGTTTGTTTTGAAATCTCTGCAAGTGCTATTAACCCAAAACTCTTAAGTTTAGCAGCAGGTAGATTTTTAGACCAAGGGAAAAAAAGCAGCCACATATTTATTTATTTATTTATGCCAAAATATCACAAGAATGGTCTCTAGGCCACTCTTCACTCCAAAACATGGTTTCTTTGTGTAACAGTCCTAGCTGTCCTGGAACTTGCTTTATAGACCAGGCTGGCCTCAAACTCGAACTCACACCTGCTTCTCCCTCCTAAGTGCTGGATTAAAGGCGTGTGTCACCACTGCCCAGCTTCCATGCCACTTGTTAATATTCTTCCCCTTTGAAACTTTTTTTTAGCTGGGCCCTAAGTACCACCATCTTCCATGCTTCTACTAGGAAGGCCCAGTAAGTCCCCCTCAAAGCTTCAACCATATTTCTAGTTCAAAGTTCCAAATGTTTTATAATTTTCCAACAAACAGCATGGTCAGACCTGTCACAGCAATACCCCGCTTCTTGCTACTAACTTATGTCTAGGTCACTATGAAGAGACACCATGACCAAGGCAACATTTATAAGACAAAGCATTTAATTAGAAGTTTGCTTACAGTTTCAGAGGTTTTGTCTGGTATCAGCATGGCAGGAAGCATGGAAGCACTGGGGTCTTGCATGGACTTTTGAAACCTGAAAACCCACCCCCAGTGACACGCCTTCTCTCACCAGGCCACACCTATATGAGCCTATGGTACCATTCATATTCAAACCACCACACCAGTGGGTTCCTGAAACTGAAGTCCAAAAAAAATAAATTGGTTTTTCTTTTTCTATACACTTAAATTTTTTTTTATTTGTTTTGTTTTGCTTTTTGGGTAGTGACCCCAAAGTCAAGTTTATGTGATTTTAAATTCTTTGATAAATAGCTAATTTGAAGTTAAATAAAATTGGTACGTCTTCACAGCTGTCACTATCAAGTGTAACTTGATCAACTTTATTCTGTTTGGGGCACTAGTTAAGCTGATGATTATTCACTACTTTCTTTACAGCACAGGGCTTAGATGGCATGTGCCTGTCATCCTAATACTCCTGAGGCAGGAGGATCATGGTTACATAGTGAGATACCATCTCAAATTTTAAAAAGTACAGGGTTTGTAGATATAATTCTAATTAAAGCGCTAACTTGTTTTGGGGGATATTGACACTGAAACAGTGTCACGTGCATATTGGGCCCCATCACTGAGTTCAATACTTCATCCGTCTAATCCAGTTATTACTTCAAGTGTTGCAGTGCTAATGATATTTTATAATGATCCTACAAGTGGTTTCCTTGTCTTCCTGATAACTTACTTACATTAATACTACATTAGGAGTAGGTTATTTATTATAGATAAATACAGATCTTCTACACATGCTAAGATATTAAAATGTTGATTACTGAACATCAGTTTAAAACAGCATGTTTCTTGTATTTCATTTTTACAGAGAAACTAAAGACCTTTGGATCTGTTGATGAACACTTTCTGCTATACTGTAAAACTGGTCTGTGAGCAAACTGAGATGATGCATTAGTAAATGGTCCAAAGTACAGAATGCTAGAACATAATATTTTCTATTTCCTAGATTAAAATTAAAATTAAGATTAAAATTAAAAGGTTACTTAGGGTTAAATTACTTTATTTTTTCTTAATTTTATTCATTTACTTATTTATTTTTTGAGACCGGGTCTAGGCAGCACAGGCTGGTCCTGAACTCTTGTAGCCAAGATGTGTATTTGTGTGTGTGTGTGTATGTGTGTATATATATATGCCCCCCACACCATTAAATACAAATAAACATTGTTAGAGGATCATTAAGTAACAATATGTACTTTGGGGGTTTGGGAATGAAGGAATTCAGGTAAGAGTCATGGTCCAGCAGTGTGGGCCTAGTCCTGGTAGGGAGTCTGGCTTTGGTCATCTGAGAGGATGGGCTGCAGGCCCCTCAGCTTGGCCAGCAACTAACTCCTGGATGAAGTCCTCTGTGGGATTCGTGTACTCCAAGAGCTTCTGAATTTTTTGGTTTCTTTCTTGACTGTTCAATTCCCACAATTCATTGGTGTTGACTTCATTTGGCAAGTCTGACTCTGCGATAGTACAGCTTCTCCTGGTGCCTATCCATCTACTTTTCCACATCCAGCTGCCACTGCAGCTTCCACTGGTTGTACTTGATGCTGACTTGTGTGCTGACTCATGCACTTGCTGTTTCTGCAGCCTGATGGGGCTCACCACCCAACTCCAGCTTACTCAGCACACACTTGCCCAGCTGCTGTGCTTCCATTGCTCCTTGCCCCTCTGCCTCCCCCCCCTCTATTTGTTTTAATCATGTATGTGTGTTGCTGTGTGGGTATATGCACCCTGAGGTCAGTGCCGTAGGATCCCCTGGAGCTGTAGTTAACAGGAGGTTGTGAGTCACTTGCATCCTGAGAATCAGATTCAGGTCCTCTCTGGAAGGGCAATAATGCTCTTAACCACTAAGCTGTCTCTACAATCCCAGCCTTGATTCTCTTTATCTCATAAATTTTGGGATTTGATTACATGCATGTGTACCATGTCTAGCCTAAAATTATAATCAATATATTATCATAAAGTTTTATTTTTGAGAAAGTAAAGGTTTATGATAACTAGGACAATATATTGTAACAAAAATTATTATGTGGGCCCCTGAAACTGGAAAGTGACCTTTTATATGCATTGGTGTTTTGCCTGCATGTTTGTAAGTGTGTGGGTGTTGTATCCCCTGGAACTGGAGTTACAGACAGTTGTGAGCTACCACTTGGGTGTTGGGAATTGAACCAGAGTTCTCTGGAAGAACAGCCAGTGTTCTTAACTGCTGAACCTTTTGTTTTTTAAGTCAGACTTCATATAGCTTCTAAATCCTAGGATGTAGGCACATACTTCTATTCCCAACTGGTAATTCTGTTTCAAAAGGAATGGTTGTAATTTTGTTGGTAAAATTTTCTATTGTATTTAGATGCAGTTGAATTAATTTCATTTGTCCTGATTAAGTATTGGCCTAACCAAATTTCACAAAGAAATGTGAAGCAAAATAAGCTTACTTCACACTTTCCTGTCTTTATAACCTAATCTTTTTTGCTGATTTTAAGGACACATAGGTTCTTTTTGTATGTGGGGTAGGTGCATATGTATGTAGAGGCCAGAGATCAACCTCAAGTGCCATTCTCAGGAGATGTCTACTTGACCTCACCCCTTGTCTTTTGAGACAGGGTTTCAGTGGGACCTGAGCTGAGACTCACTCCTTAGGCTAGGCTAGCAGGCCAAAAGGCCACATGGATCAACCTGTCTCTAGCTCCTGAGTTTGGATTATACACATACCATCACACCCAGGGCTTTACATGGTGCTAGAGATTAAACTCCGGTTCACAGGTTTATGCAGCTTTAGTTTATTGACCGAGGTATCTTTCCAGGGCCTGGAGAGGAAGTTTCTAAACACATCTGTTTGAAATAAAATAAATGTGGATATTTTTCAAGTGGTTAAACAATTTTTTTTCTGTTGTAGGAGGAGACTTCATTTTTATTTTCTGTTGACCTGTTTGCTGAGAGGGTGGTTGGGTCTATTGAGAGCACTTGGGCCTATTATTGCAGCTAACTCTGATGATCGTTTTTTTGAGTGATTAGTTTCTTCCAACTCCTTTGCTTGTCTACAGATGCTAACTCCTTTGCATTTCTTTATTTTTATATATAATTTTTTAAAGAATCCCCTCCTGCATTTACTTCTTGGCAAAAAGAATTGGAAGGGAGTAAATGAGAATCAGTTGTATTCAGTGGAACTGCTCTGAACAGAAGGAAAAGAATTAATTTGAAGTTAGGAATGAGTTGATTGAGGGTGCTGGTAAGTTCATGCAGATGAATACTGCCATCATTAAAACAAACAAACTTTCCAAATCAGAGGTAGGAATTAGAAATACAAGGAAAACCAGATGTGGTGGCACAGGTCTGTAATACAGCACTTAGACGGTCATATGTTAGAAGCCAGCTTGAGCTACATACACAGTGAGTTTCAGGCAGACCTGGGCTACAAGACTCTGCCTTAAAAATCTGAAAATTAAAAAAAATCTAGAAACATACCTGGCTTAAAATAGGTAGTTGTTGGTAAACATTTCATTTAGGGTTCAATGTTCTCCTGAAAAGGAATTTGGGTAACAGTTCTTAACCCAGGAAGCAATGTGAATTTAAGGATAGAATTGATAAACAATATTAGAAATTGTGAGTAAAATGATGAATAAAACTTATATCTTAAATGGGATTCAAATCCTAGAATGAAATAAACCATTTCCTGCTTTGGGATTTTAGAGACAAGGAGTCTCACTGTGTAACCCAATCAGACCCCAGAAGATCTCCCTGCTTCTGCCTGTCCTAGTCTGGGGTAACTAGTTTGCTGCCATTCCCAGTTCAGAAGATCACTTTCATACTGTCATTTATTCCCAGAAGCAACATGGATTTGTTTGTTTGACAGGGTCTTTATGAACTTCTGACCCACTTCCCAAGTATGCTGGGTTTACTAGTGTAAGCCAAGTATGAGCCATCATGCTCGGTGTTTGCATTGCTGGGACTTGAACCCAGGGCTTGAATCATGCTAGGCGAACCTTCTACCATCTGAGTGACATCCCTAAACTCCTAGACTGGGGCTTTTCACTTACATCTCTTGTCTTGACAAAGAATGTTAAATACCAATAATCCTCTTCTCTTTGACACTTGCTACTCGTTCAAAAGACTCAGTTTTGAAATCAATTTTAAGTAATTGTAGCCACAGGAAGTGCAAAGACAATACAGAGGTCTCTTGGACCTTTACCTGTTTTTTCTCATAAAGGGATTTCTTTATTCTTATTTATTTTGTGTGGTGCTAGAGATTTATGCTAAGCATGCCCAGGCAAGCAGTGAGCTATAACCTTTGTGACCACTTTAGATTTTTTTGAGACAGAATCTTGCAATGCAGCCTAAGATGCCTTAGAATCTAGATCTTCCTGTTTCAGCCTCTGGCAGAATTTTCCTCTCTCCCTCCCTGTCTCCTTCCCTCTCCTTTTTTATTTTTTTTGTGCTGAAGATTGAAGCTCTTGGGTGTAGCACATGCTAATGCATGCTCTGCCATTCATCCGTACCTCTAGTCAGACATTCTGTGGTAATTAAAGACTAAGAGGGGAAAGGTTCGAATGAGTCACCAGTGTCTGAGTGTACTGCATGTGGAGTAGGAAGACACGCAGCATGCCACCCAGCTCTTAGAGCTTTTGCACACAGTTCTGTAGGAGGAAGCTTGTGCAGGGGATGCCGCTCCACCTTTCATCTGCACAGTGCTCATTGACATTTCCTTGGCTGAGCTTGCTTCTTTCTTGTTTAGCACTGATGTGGGACATAAATGTCTGCTTTAGCAAAACCTAAGGCAGCAGTGCTTATGGAAAATTCAGATTTCAGTTTTAGAGAAGATTGACGATTCTGTGCCATTGCACAGGGCAAGATTCTATTTCACCCTCCAGGAGATTGATGAGCTAGAATTTTTAAGCCAGGCGTGGTGCGAATACTTTCAATCCCAGCATTCGGTACACAGAGGCAGGTGGATCTCTGAGTTGGAAGGTCAGCGTAGTTGAGTTCCAATACAGCCAGAACTACACAGAGGAAACCGTGTCTTGAAGAAATAATGATTGAAAACGACTGTAATTATGTTGCTACTTTTTCTTTGACAGTGCTGGCGATCAAACATGGAGCCAGGGCTCCACCACTGCACAGTATACCCAGTCCTTTGATTTATTGAATTGAGAGAGGACACTGTGTGTTCTAGACTGGCCTCAGCCTTGTGCTCTCCTGCCTTAGCCTTGATAGTGCTGGAAATGCAAGTTAGCTTAGTGCTGCAATATAGTCTCAGTAATCTTTTGATGTTAATGGCTTTCAAACTTTGGTTTATAAAAATAAAAATATATACGTGTCTGCGTGGGGAATGGGTGGTTGAGACAGGGTCTCATGTATCTGAGACTGGCCTTGAATTGATCATTCTGCTTCACCTCCCAAGAAGTACTCGTGTTTGGTCATCTACAAATACATGAAACAGATATTGCAGTTATGAGTAATGTATTACTCTTGCTGTTCTTTTTTTGGGGGGGGGGGTTTCGAGACAGGGTTTCTCTGTGGTTTTGGAGCCTGTCCTGGAACTAGCTCTTGTAGACCAGGCTGGCCTCAAACTCACTTAGATCTGCCTGCCTCTGCCTCCCAAATGCTGGGATTAAAGGTGTGTGCCACCACTGCCCGGCTTAAGAGGTATTCTTAACAAGTAATTCTGAACCATTTGGAGAGCATTTAAGAGGACAGGAATATTAAAACAAAACTTGTTCTCGGGGAAAATTGATAAAGAAAACATTTTCATTCAGTTTACTGGGTTCTCCATGACTGTCTAGCCTACTGCTGACTTTGTGTTCTCTGTAACTCTGCCTTATAAAACTGGCATAGCATTGTCTTGCACAAGGTGCTACTGTCTCAGTGTTTAAAATAAGTATGCTAACATACACTGAGATTGCTTGGAGTATGGTTTCATTTTTATATGAAGACAATAAATACAGCAAATTTAACTTAACGTTTCTCTATTTCAGCCCCGGTATATTAAATCACTTACATTTCTAAGTTTGTCTGAGAAACAGTTTTTATTGATGCGTGCTTTTCTGCGCATTCCCATTCTGTACGGAAACTGGGATCTAGGCATGCTTACCTGTTGTGTAACTGGTTTTTAAATTGGATTACATTTGAAAATACTGCTTTTCTTTTTTTTTTTTGTTTGCTATTCTTTTTGAGACAAGAGGCCTTGTTGTGTTATACAAGTTGGCTTTGAACTCAGAATCCTTTGTCACACTCTTCTTTGATACTGCCCCTACAGATGTGTGCTTCTCTGCTTTTCTGAAATTATTTCTGAATGTAGTATGTGATTTTAAAAAGTTTGAAACTTGGTGAGTGGAGGGGGGTTGGCAGGTGGTGCTGAAGTGACAAAGTTAGCAGTTAAAGGCTCCTCTTTAAAGACATCATCCACAGATCACAGTAGTTTGTAACTCCAGTCCCTGGTACTCTCTTATGACTTCTGAAGGTACTGCACTCATGGTACATATAGATATTTGTAACCAGAACATACATACATGCAAATAATAAAAGACAAACTTTTAAACCACACAGCTCTATTTCTGTCAGAATTGGAAATAATTTGAATATCTAAATTCTGTTCTTTTCAAATTGGCCTAGAACTTGAGATCATCCTGTCTTGAGTGTGGGAATTACAGACAGGTACCACCACCACTGTTTTTTATTAAGCTTTTTTTTTTGTTGTTGTTGTTTTTCGAGATGGGGTTTCTCTGTAGCTTTGGAGCCTGTCCTGGAATTTGCTTTTTAACTTTTGTAGACCAGGCTGGCCTTGAACTCACAGAGATCTGCCTGTCTCTGCCTAGTGCTGGGATTAAAGGCGTGTGCCACCACCGCCCGGCTTTTACTAAGCTTTTGAGAGAAGTTAGGCCAAAGGAAAGTGATTATATCTAAAGTATGGCTGCATTTACTGAAAAATGTCCATGCTTCAGTGAGTATAATACCACATGGCATTTCATATTAACCTGTCTGATAGCAGAAAGGTCTATTGTAAGTAAAGCCAACTATTCTGGTATTGTTTAGGGTAACCATTTGGATTATTTCTGGTTTTCTCTAAAATATAGAACCAAAAGAAGTGGAGATTTTTGTTGCTTTGGAGAAAGCAATGGTGTATTTTTGATTTTTGTTGTATAGATACTTACTAAGTTGATTATGTTTCAGACGTTGAGTTACAGATGAAACTCATTAGCTTTCTTTTGTTCTTCCATTTCCTTAAAGGTTTGGGCCCCATGGGATCCCTGTGACAGTATTTCCCAAAAGGGAATATAAGGATAAACCGGACGCCATGCAGCTCCAAAGTAACACATTCCAAGAAGGGATAGAAGTCAAGCGGGAAGTGAATGGTGCTGTTCCCGATAACCTTTCTCCAGTCCCTCCTCCTGAGCACCTGTGGACTTCCAAGCCACCTCCTCTCTTCCACGAAGGAGCACCTTATCCTCCCCCCTTGTTTATCAGGGACACATATAACCAATCAATACCTCAGCCACCTCCTCGGAAAATTAAGCGACCCAAACGAAAAATGTACAGGGAAGAACCCACTTCAATAATGAATGCGATTAAGCTACGGCCCAGGCAAGTCCTGTGTGATAAGTGTAAAAACAGTGTTGTTGCAGAAAAGAAGGAAATTAGGAAAGGTAGCAGTGACTCTTCTAGGTATGAAGATAAAAAACGGAGAAATGACAGTGTAGCTACTGTGAACAAAAAACTGAAAACTGACCATAAAGTGGATGGGAAAAACCAAAACGAAAGCCAGAGAAGAAACACTGTGGTGAGGGTTTCCAATATTGCTCACAGCAGAGGCAGAGTAGTCAAAGTTTCTGCTCAGGCAAACACATCAAAGGCTCAGTTAAGTACCAAGAAAGTGCTCCAGAGCAAGAACATGGATCATGCAAAAGCTCGGGAAGTATTGAAAATTGCCAAAGAAAAGGCACAGAAGAAGCAGAGTGAAACCTCTACTTCCAAAAACACCCACCCGAAAGTCCATTTCACACGGCGCTATCAGAATCCTAGCTCAGGTTCCCTCCCACCTCGAGTGCGTTTAAAACCGCAAAGGTACAGGAATGAAGAAAATGACTCTTCTCTGAAGACAGGACTGGAGAAAATTCGGAGTGGCAAGCTGGCCCCTAAGCCGCAGTCTCGCTGCACCTCCACCCGCTCAGCAGGTGAGGCCCCTTCAGAAAATCAGAGTCCCTCAGAAGGCCCGCAAGAGGCCGCCAGTGAGGTTCAGGACACCAGCAAAGTGTATGTGCCTGGTGAGCAGGAGGAACTGCAGACGGTGGGCAAAAAGGGCAGCAAAAGCAATATCTCTGTTTACCTGACCCTAAATCAAGAGAAATCTGACTCTTCCGGTGCTTCAGTGTGTAGCATTGATAGCATGGATGATTTGAAATCCTCCAACTCTGAGTGTAGCTCTTCTGAGAGCTTTGTTTTTCCTCCAGGTAGTATGCGTGCACCTTCCACTTCTTCCACTTCCTCCTCTTCAAGGGAAGAGAAAAGCCTCAGTAATTCCTTGAAAATGAAAATCTTTTCCAAAAATGTCTCTAAATGTATCACACCAGATGGGAGGACCATATGTGTAGGGGACATTGTTTGGGCCAAGATATATGGCTTCCCATGGTGGCCAGCCCGAATTCTTACCATAACTGTAAGCCGGAAAGATAATGGCCTTTTAGCCCGACAGGAGGCCCGTATCTCATGGTTTGCATCTCCAACAACATCTCTCCTTGCTCTTTCACAACTCTCCCCCTTTCTAGAGAACTTCCAGTTACGCTTTAATAAGAAGAGAAAGGGTCTGTATCGCAGGGCTATCACAGAGGCAGCTAAGGCTGCTAAGCAGCTGACCCCTGAAGTGCGGGCTTTGTTGACACAGTTTGAAACGTGAACATGGAGAGTAAGGTAGGCGAGAACCGCTGGAGCAGCCGCAGGTCCCTGGTTAGTTAGGAATTGTTTCTACCAGTTAGCTTGACCAAACTGGAAAGAAATTACACTCACTTGGCTTTTTATACCTATATAGCCATTTTTAGACTAAGAAGCTTAAAACTGAACATTCTATCAAATTTTCTCTTAAGGAAGTGAGATTTTTAGCAGTATTTTCCAAATTTGAAATCTAAAACCATCCTAAGGCATAGAAGCCATAGCCTCAAATGAAATTGAATTTTTGCAGGGACTGTTATTTGCCATTTGTACTTATTGTATATATACACACATATATAAACTATTGCCTGTCACCATGTGACACGGGTTGCATATTTGGGGTTTTAGTAAGGGCTGGTGAGCTGGGAACAGTGGATATTTAATGACTACTTGTTTAATAATTAGTGAATACTTAGAAGACTTTCTATGCACATAATGGTATAAAATTTGATATTGGGTGTTTGACAAACTGAGGTGCCTGCTATGACAAATTGGAATGCTTGCTGTTTAGTTATAGACCAGGCTATACGCATTGTCCAGTATTTGGGATTAAAACTATAAAGACTGGACAGGCCTGAGTTACCACTCTTGTTCAGTGGGAACATAAACAAACTTTCAGACTTTTGGTTGGGAAGTTTAGATAGGTTTTATTTGGGGTATGTGAATAGCGTATATTTGGTCAGATTTCTCCTGACTGGCTGGTCCTAAATTATTAGGACAGTGCCCTAGTGATTTACACTTTGTGAACTAATGTCATGTGTAATTGTTGCATTTTGAATGTATCTAACTTGATAATTTTTAAGAAGCATTTCCGTTTAAGGTAATCTGTTTGCAGGTTAGAAAATGAGAAATGTAATTGTGTAATGCATTGGAATGTAAAAAAAGCTAAATAAAATCAACTAAATCCAAATTATTTGTGTGTGTTTCTCAAAAAGCTTTGAACAATTTCAAAATAGTAGAAAATTATTCTTTGTTATAGTGATTAGAAAAGGTAAGAAATCAGATTTAGTTTTCTATTTGCCCTGTCAGGGAATGTTATCAGAGAATAGGTAAAATTCAAATAGCAAGAGCTATAGTGAGGCTCTGTAGTAATGTCACCTGATTGAATTCTAGTTCCCACCAACTTCATGAATGCTTTTAATTTTTTTCAATTTTAGCCTTGATAAATTACCATTTTTTTTTTAAAATTAGTTAATTGTAGTTGTTTGCTCTGTATGGTCTTCTGCCTCAGATATCACTGCCTTTGGGGCTAGTAATCCTATTTTATTAAGATTTTTTTTTTTTTTTTTTTTTGAGAGAGAGTTTCACTATGTCACCGTGGCTGGCCAGGCTGACCTCAAGCTCAGAGTCATGCCTCTGCCTCCTGTATGCTGGGAAAGTAGTCTCACTGCCTGTGGAGGCAGAGTGATTGCAAAAAATACCTTGCTTTCAAGCTTTTTTTTTTTTTAATTTTTGTTTTTTAAATTTGGTATAGTTTGGTAGTTATTGAAATGTTAAAAAGGTAAACTTTTTTGTGGGTTTCTAAAGTAATCCAGTGAGATTTATTAGTTACTATGGAATTAATAATAAAGTTTAATGAAATTTGGAAATTAACTTCCTTAAGCTTTATACCTGATTATTTTTGGGAAAAAAATGAGAATTTTTTGGGGGGAACTCAGTCAATGCTTTTTGATTTTAATAAACACACAATAAAAGAAAAAGATGCATATTCTTTCCTGCAAACAGAAACTGTTTAAAATGATCTGATATGACAGGCCGAAAGTTCATCATGTGATAGAGGGTTTACAAGGGAAATAACTTTTTAGGTTTTCGGAGTATTTGTTTTAGATTAAAGTACTTATTTATTTGGATCTCTTTGAAAAAATGATTTAAGAAGAGTCACCTAAAGTGCAATTTTAAAGCTTGTGTAGTGATCTGGGCTGTTTTGTTGTAATAGTGACTTTGAAAGTAGGTGTGGTTAATATAGTCAGATGCTTTGGCGAGTGTATCTTGATGAATAAACCATTTGTGCTATTTTAGAAGCTGTAAGGGAAATACAGTCTGTGATTGTGGAGTATGTAATTAACATTCAGCTAGGTGTAGTGGTGTGTTCTATTGTTCCTAGCATTTGGGAGATGGAGGCAAGAGGATTTGATGAGTTTGAGATTGCCCAGGCAAACATAAACTAATGTATTTGACTGTGTGTGTGCTGGTGCACACCTTAATTCTAGCAGGCTGATCATCTCTCTGAGTTTGAAGCCAGCCTGGTCTACAGAGTGAGTTCTAGGCTATATAACAAGAGACTTTTTTTTTTGTTTGTTTGTTTTGTTTTGTTTTTCGAGACAGGGTTTCTCTGGCTTTGGAGCCTGTCCTGGAACTAGCTCTGTAGACCAGGCTGGCCTACAAGATCTGCCTGCCTCTGCCTCCTGAGTGCTGGGATTAAAGGCGTGCGCCACCATTGCCCAGCAACGAGAGACTTTTTTTTAAAAAAAAATATTCCAATAGAGTTTTTCAAGCCAGGTGACTAACTAGTATCTATTGCAAGTGGAGATACTAAGTTTTCTCTGAGAAGGGCACTTTTTGTATGGTGATAACCCAAGTGAGCATTTTTGGTTTTGCTTGTTTTCTCCTTGTGGAGAGAAAATCGACTTAGACAAATCTCCAGTGTAAGAAAATTGGCTAACAGGCAAGGATGAGCAAGCACAGAAACAAGTGAGAAAGTTGTAAAAATGGTCTTTCCAATTGTGTAGCTTGGTCTGTTTGTGGGGCCTCTAGCAGTGGGACCAGGACCTGTCCCTGGTGGGTTTTTGGAACCAGGGATGTTTCGCCCAGCCTTGATGCAGGGGAAGGAGCTTGGTTCTGCCTCAAGGTGATGTGACATGCCTTGTTGACTCCTATGGGAGGCCTGCTCCTTTCTAAACAGGAGTGATGGGGGATGGGGAGACTGGATGGTATGTAAAATAAATGAAAAAATTTAATAAAAAAAATGGTGTCTTTAGAAATTTAATACCTCAAAAGTATGTTTTCCTTTTCATTTTTTAGAATTTGGAAAACAAGAAGCAGACTGATGTTTGGATAGAAGAGAGGTTATTCCGTCCTAGTTTACTCCCAGAGAACAGGAGACATGTTAAGAGAGTCCTGAGAAGGAGTGGGCAGACTAGGATGCACTAGTCTGAAATCTGTGACTTGGATGGTTTGTCCCTAAATGTTTTGTTTCATGTATCCTAGGCTGGCCTCCAACTTCTTGATCTTCCTGCCTTCATCTTTCACACTGGGATTTCAGGTGTTCACCACTACACACAGTTTTTGTGGTGATGGGGTTTGAACTCATTTTTCTTTGTACTAGCCAGGGACTCTACTAACAGCTTCATCATTTCCAGTCTTTCTGATGGATTTTGCACTCTCTCTCCCTTTCCCTTACCTCCTTCCCTTCTTTTCCTCCTTCCTTTCTAATTTTGGGGCAGGATCTTACTGCATAGCCCAGGATATCCCAAAAGTCACTATATAACCTAGGCTAACCTTGGGCCCTTCTGTGTTGGTATTATAGGCATGCACCAACATGTGGCTGGGGACAAAATGTTAGTGATGGTGATTGTAACTTAGTACCAAGTAAAGCAAACAGGAACTTAAATCTGAAGACATTGTAGGCAGGCAACATGGAACTGATATGAAATTAGCTTTAATGGGTCTGAGTTTTACCCCATTAAGAGAGGCTGTGCCCTTCTAAAGTTGGTTATTGAAAGAACACATGTTCAGACGTTGCAAAGGGCCAATTTTCCTGTGTACTGAATAATTGAGCAGAAATCAGAAATTTATAGTATACATGTGAAGTTAGATTTTCTCATCTAATTTGTGAATGTTCTATGGTTTGTGCTGAAATGGTGGCAAATTGCTATCTCTAGAAAAATTAGTAATGAAGGTTTTAGTTCTACATGGTAGTTTCCAATAGGAAATTGGCCAGGGATAGTAAAGATATTTTTGTTTCTTTCTCCTTCCCTCTTCCTCTCTTCTCTTCCTCCTTCCCTCCCTCCATTTCTTCTTTTCCTTCCTTCCTTTCTTGTTTTTTTTTTTGAGACACAGTTTCTCTGTATAACTGCCAAAGCTGTCCTGGAACTTGCTTTGTAGACTAGGCTGGCCTCAAACTCAGAGATCCGCCTGCCTCTGCCTCCTGAATGCTGGGATTAAAAGCATGCACTACCACCACCTGACTGTGAAGGTCATTTTCTAAGAAGGGACAAGTTCAGTGTTTGCTTTGGAGCTGTGCTAATGTAGCTATAACACTCTAATGTAATATCTGGACTTGAGAACTAATGTTGGACTGGTGCCATCCCATTTCCTGCTAGGAGACAATGGCCAAGCTGTGTTTACAATTTCCACCTAGTTCTTACTTGAAAGACTCTTACTAGTAGTGTTTCTACAGGTTAGGCATGATTACTATATTCAGTCACAATTGCATTAGTTAAAAGGTCACAGGGATAAATGATTTATTATAGTTTTTACAGAGTATTTGGGTATTTTTCCCATGATAATTGGTTCTAAGTTTAATCTATAGTCAAAAGGAGGCACTATCTAAATTTGTCTTTGTGGTGCTTGCCCTTGTAGTGTACCCCAACTTGGATTTCCCTCCTTTATTTTTCCCACATCTTTAGTTAAAAACAACTGTCTCATTAAAATGAATTATAATTTTATACATATTTAAATAGACATGACCGAAAATTTACCATTTGGGGGGGCTACTTGCTTCTTAAAAGATCTTGTTATGTGGTTATGTAGTCCAGGCTGATTGAACATGCAGTGATCCTTCTGCCTCAGCCACCTGAGTATTTGGATCATAGTCTAAAGTCTTTTTTTTTTTTTTATTAGATAGGCTCTCATTGTGTAGCCTTGCTATGTAGACCATATGTGGTGCCTGCCTTCCATCTTAAAATCATTTTAATTGTACAATTTAAAAAATTTAAAAGTCATTTATATATTTGTATTTAATGTGCGTTGGTGTTTTGCCTGCATGTATGCCTATGTGAGGGTGTCGGATCTTGGAGTTATAGACAGTTGTGAGCTGGGTGCCATGTGGGTGCTGGGAATTGAACCCTGGTCCTCTGGAAGAGCATTCAGTGTTCTTAACTGCTGAGCCATCTCTCCAGCCTTAATTTTACAATTTAAAAAACTAGTTTGTGTGTGTGTGTGTGTGTGTGTGTGTGTGTGTGTGTGTGTATGTATGTGTATGTGTGTGTATGTGT
>NW_004949128.1:2355457-2356747 GCF_000317375.1 Microtus ochrogaster | reverse complement strand
TGTGTGTGTGTGTGTGTGTGTGTGTGTGTGTATGTATGTGTATGTGTGTGTATGTGTATGTGTGTGTATGTGTATGTGTGTATGCCTGCCTGCCTGCCTGCCACAGGTACAGTGCCTACAGAGGCTAAAAGAGGGAGAGTGTTAGTGACCCTGGAACTGCTGTTGTAGGTCATTGTGAGCCAACTGATGTAGGTGCTGAGAAATGAGCTACAAGCTTTTGGAACTCTGAGCCTTCTCTTCAGCCCCCAGTTGGGCAGTTAATTTAAAGGGTGTCAAGTATGTTTGTATTGTGCAACCGTGACCACTGTCCATCTGTAATTTGCATGTTTTTTTTGTTTGTTTGTTTGTTTTGCTTTCTTTCCCCCTCATTTTGGTTTTTTGAAACTAGGTAACTCCATCCCAGGCTGGTTTCTAGCCCACGGGACAATCTTGCTTTAGCTCACAAATGCTGGGATTGAAGAGTGACTTATAATCTGTATTTTTAATAGAATTTTAAATTTGCTGGGAATTGGTACTAGGAATGCTTGTTTCCAGGACTCCTTGCTGAGTACTTGCAGTCCTACATGGGGAGATTCTCCAGCTGTCCTTGTTAATATGCATTATACTTAAGAACTGCAGCTGTGCCTTTGTAAAAGGTGTATTAATATGTCTACATTTGCCTATTAAAGAATTTTTAGTTAAAATAATCTTCAAATAGTAACAGTTTAATAATTTTGGATAACTTTTGTCAATAATGGAGCCATTTAACTTACGTTGATAATGGAGGTGGACAGATGGTCAGCAGGTGAAAGTACGTACTATCCCAGAACCCACATCGGGCGCTCACAGCAGCCTGGAACTCCACTTCCAGGGAAGCCAACGCTGACTTCTGACTTGGGAGTATCAGGATTGTAGGCCTGTACTACTATGCCCAGCTCTAGAGATGTGAAGACAAATTCTACATTGTTTTGTAAAAAACAGGAAGATCAGTCAGGAAGGTAAGCATTGGTTAAATAGCAGGTTTGAGGCCAGCCTGGGGTACATGGATCTGTCTTAAAAGAAAACTGGAAAGAAAAACCTCAAAACTTCTATACTGGTATTCTTGTCTATAAGGAAAGCCAAATCCTCCATAGCTGAAGTATTGGGACATTCTCTCTATTCTCTCTCTCTCTCTCTCTCTCTCTCTCTCTCTCTCTCTCTCTCTCTCTCTGTATAACTTCTCCTCTCTCTCTCTGTATAAATTAAAGGTTTTTGTTGTTTGAAAGAATGTCTCATGTAGTCTAGGCTGACTTTCGTGTCTCACTTTTGAGT
>NW_004949128.1:2343040-2355186 GCF_000317375.1 Microtus ochrogaster | reverse complement strand
AAAAAAAAAAAAAAATGCCAAGCAATAGTGGTGCACACCTTTAATCCCAGCATTTGGGAAGAAAAAGCAGGCGAATCTCTGACTTTAAGGCCAGCCTGGTCTACAGAATTCTAAGACAGAGTCTGTCTCAAAAAACAAAACATCAAATTATAATGCACGGCAAATTTTAGCAAGAGTGTCTTTTTAAGTGTTCAGCGTATTTTGCAGTTATTAATGTCTCTTATTTAACTCTCATGTAAGATTCTTTTAGAAGCTACTAAAGAAGCCTGGTATAGAGATAGGAGGATCCTGATCTGAAGCTAGCCCAGGCTACATAGTAAGATTGACTTACTTTGTGTGACCCCACAAAAACAAAACAAAACCAAATTATTGAAAGCCTGAGGAGCATATTTTCCTCCTCTGGAAAAATGAAATGGAAGTTTTTTGTTACTTAAAGTGGTTGTTTATGTAGAAAGGTAAGAGAGTAAATTAGTGATGGAGGGAGTTTGAACACCATCAGTTTGGCATCAGCCGTGCTTGACAGCAGCCTTTTATCAAACAAAAAATATTGTTTGTCCCTTTTTAGGCACATATTTAGAAGTGTGAGCTCTTGAGCCAGATGCCCTAGCCTGATTTCAGTTTCTTCTTACAAACAGAGCGATCTGAGGCAGGTTACATCAGTGTCTGAAATGGGGAGAATGGATAGCACCACCTCAGAAGGTGATTTTGGTAATTTATGTCTTTAAGGCCATAGGAGAGTGTCTGGTGGCCTATGTGAATGCTGTTCATAATTACCAGCCACTTGTGTGTAGCAGAGAAACCTCATTCTGGTAGCTTTTAATTCTGTCTGTCAAACTTTATGGACTTAGCATAAATGCAAAGTTTTATTATTTAAGCTTCTGTAATAGCATTTTTTAAAAAAATCTATTTATTTTATGCACATTGGTGTTTTTGCCTTTGTATATGTCTGTGTGAGGGTGTTGGATTGCGTGGAACTGGAGTCACAGACAGTTGTGAGTTGCCATGTGGGTGCTGGGAATCGAACCCTGGTACCCTGGTCCTCTGGAAGAACGAACAGTCAGTGCTTTTTTTTTTTGTTTGTTTTTCGACAGGGTTTCTCTGTGGCTTTGGAGCCTGTCCTGGAACTAGCTCTGTAGACCAGGCTGGTCTCGAACTCACAGAGATCCGCCTGCCTCTGCCTCCCGAGTGCTGGGATTAAAGGCGTGCGCCACCACCACCCGGCTCCAGTCAGTGCTCTTAACCTCTGGGCCATCCCTCCAGCCCCCTGTAATAGCATTTTGAATCACAAATAGCTAGAGGTAGCATATACTCCCTGGGAGTTTGGCTGACTTTTGTTTTGTTTTGAGATTGGTCTTGAACTGTTGATCCTGTTTTTACCACACTGAGTTCTGAGATTATAATTTTGCCACCATGTCCGGCTAAACTGGCTTTTTTAGCTGGCATTCATGGAGACTAACTGTTGGAGGTCATGGGATTTATGAGATATAGAAACCATGGTTAAAGTTCATTATAGTATCATATTTAACTTAACATACCTCAAGACTATCTAGTACTCTCTCATTCCGCTTAGAGTAAGCATAGGTATAAGTAGAAATTCTCATCTAGGGCTGGCAAGATGGTGCAGTAGGTAAAGGAGCTTGCTGCCAAACCTGGCAGTCTGAATTGATCTCTGGGGACAAGGTAGGAGGAGAGAATTGACAACTGCAAATTACCTCTGACCTGCACATAAAGGCTTTTGTGTATGTGTGCACACAGAAGAAATGATCTCTACTTATAATGAATGAGGACTGACTCAGACATCTAATCAGTCACCACTTTGAAAGCCTTGCACATTTCACATTCTTTCCAGAGGTAAGAGAAGAATCTGAGCTTGGGTGTCCATGAACAGAGCCCTGCTGGGACTTACAAAGGAGCTACAAGCTGTACTTGTTACCTTTTAGGTTGGCCGGTCTGCACAGCTTCTGTATATTCTTGATATTTTAGCAAATGGCTAAGAGTGGACTTCAGTGTACACATAAATTGAGTAGGAGATTTAGGAGGGCGATACCTGGCTTTAATCTGGGTGTGCTGTGGTCATATTTCCCAGAGGATAGTCATTGTTACTCGTTAATTTTGAGATGTTGTTGATTACAAATGTATGGTCAGTCCTTCTCCCTCCACTTTGTTTTTTAGTGAAGGATCTGTCTGGGAATGGCACATCTTGATGTGAGGCCAAGTATACTGGGAAGAACTGTGTGCGGTCTGTCTAAAGCTCAGACATGTAATCAGTAACTGGTCAAAAACTAGAGTGTCTCTTTTGCATTTCCTTCTTGCTCACACTGCATCATACTTGTATTGGAATTTATAATGAGTATTTAGTGGAATCATGCATATAGTCAGAGACTTTTACGTTTTCAGTCCTGATTTGCAGTAAGTATGGCCTCCTGTTCCTCCTTTCCTGACTCTACAGGGGAATTGTGTACTTATCCTCTTCTGATTGGCTTCTTGGTCAATGAGAGCATTATTGTCACGTGTAAGATTTATTTTAGAGGACAAAACAAGGAACTTCTGAGCTTGAAATTGCTGCCTTTTCATTGCAGTGGGGTATCTTTCTTTTTATTGTGTCTTAGGCAGGGTTCCTTGGCTCTTCCTAGTAGATATTCTACATGGGTGCTAAGTTTTCAAAGAAAATTTGAAGACCCTGAAAGTATTGACGGGAAGCTCATCTGCAATATTAGCACCATGCTCCAGGCAGACTGTATTGAAATTGACATGCTGAAGTTTTATGTAGCATGTTAAAAGCTGCAGTAGGAAAGGTGAACTCATCCCTGATCTGTTTGTTTACATAAAATCAATTATTTTGTAAAAATATGGTTATTTGAGGCTGGAAAGATAGCTCAGTTGTTTCTCAGCACCCATGCTAACTCCAGTTCTAGGGGATCTCATGCAGCCTTTAGATTTCCATGGGCACTAGGCAGACATGTAGTGCTCGTACGTGTAGACAAAATTCTCAAACACAAAAATCTTAGAGGAATTCATACTGTTTTGGTCTTATCTGCTTCTCCCCCTAACTGCTGCCAGATCCACCCACCAACTTCATGTCCTCTTTTTTTTAAATGTATTTTTTACTATAACCCTTGATGTCCACCACTGGAGCATGATTGACTTAATAGGGCTTTACCCTTAGACAAAACTGACTGGTTTAGCATGGTGCTGCACACCTTTAATCCCAGCACTTGTGAGCTAGAAGCAGACGTACCTGAGTTCTGGGCTAACCTGGTCTACATAGCAAGTTTCAGGATAGCCAGAGTCACGTAGAGAGACCATGTTTCAAGAAACACACACTCACCGTGGGGGGAGGGGGTAACTCCCTCAGCGTCTGCCCACTGTCCAGAGCTTAGGTGGTGGCTGGAAGTTGATCTCATGATAGACATTTCCCAGAACAAGCTTTAGTGTGCTGGCTCCATTTTTCCTGTGTAGTTGCTGTTGCTTTAGTTAACAGTGTACTCAGACTCCCATGTAAAACCTTACTATCGAACCTCATTTTAAAGAATTATTTTCCTCTAAACTAGAATTCAGAGGTAATTGTATTTATACATTGGGCATTTCGTGGTAGGACAGCTTACTTTAGAAATTTTTATAATTTACAACTTTACTGCTTCTGATCTGGAATTTTAATTAACTTACTGAGACAAGGCCTCACTACGTAGCTCTGGCTGTGCTGCAAACTTGCTATGTTAGGGATCTACCTGCCTTTGCTGAGATTTAAGGCTATGCATAGCCATGCCCTGCCTGATTGTGATTTTTAAAAAAGTTTTTCAAGACAGGTTTTCTCAGTGTATCCCTGACTATCTTGGAACTCACTTTGTAGATTAGTCTGGCCTCAAACTCACAGAGATCCACCTGCCTCTGTCTCCTGAGTGCTGGGATTAAAGTCATGTACCACCAGCACCTGGCTCTGATTATGAATTATAAAAGTAAATAATAATAGAATGGTCCCAGAGCTGGCTGTGCTGATAGAAGTACGCACGCAACCAAATACCTTTAAAATATAAAACTTAACAGCAGGATGTGCTGGCTCATGCCTGTCATCCCAGCACCTAGAAAACCAAGCTAGAATTTTGAGGCTAGCTAGCCAGGGCAACAGAGTTCTCGGCCAACCTCAGCCTGTAGTGTAAGTCCCCGCCTCAAAGCAAAACAACAGCCTTAATATAGTAGTCTTTTATTTGACTTCTGCCCAACACTTAAGGTTCTGTTCTCAGAAAATTTATCATGTTAATAAAACCTGTTCTCAGCCAGTTAGAACCTGAAGCTATGCAAGGGCAATCATTACACTCAAGCAGAAAGGGCTTGTGATGGTCTTTGAGCTTCTGAATGATGTAATATGCGGGAGGTGAAAACATCAGCCCTCTGAACTGTCCAGGTCAAGACTCCAAGAACAGGCTAGTGTTAGACAGTAAACTTTTTGTTGTTGTTGTTGTTTTTTTTTTTTGTGCTCAGGGACATAAAATGTGAGTTAGCATTTCCTCTTCCATTTATAAGCTTATTGGAGGGCACCTTGCCTGCATCTAATGGGATATGCACACAAGAGTGCCCTCTCCTGGCCATGCTTGGGGTACCCACATGGCTATGAAGCTCTGCAGTACCAAAGCTTTGTTGTTGGAAGCTGGCAAGTTCTCCAGAATAAACCCATTAGGAAGTTTAAATTAATTTTGGTCTTATTTTATTTTTTATTTTTTTGTAAGATGGATTAAAAAGATCTCAACTGACTGCTCTATTTTTTGTTAACTTGGCTTTTTCTACCATAGGTCTCAACAAATGGCAGCTATTACATCAGACAGTGACGAGTCCTGCTGCTCCCTTACAGTGTCTGACAGACCACTGTGGATTCAGACTGGGAGCATTGAAGTTAACAGTGAAGCGGGCAGGTCTGTCTGTCTTAAGCCCTGCCACAAAGTGAAGAGGGCACCGCATCATCACTTACCCACATCCCTGAAGTAGATTAGGCTAGGCTTCAAAAGATTTATTAGTTTTCATTGACCTTGGCAGTTGGGTGTACTTCCTGTAGGTAATCATTTCTAGGAACTAAAAGCGAGTTTTCTAGAGTAGTGCCTTCTGTTAGTATCTATATTGAGAGTAGCCTTGTGGTGAGAATCAAATAGGTACATTGTAGACTTATGTTAGATGGCAGCTGATGGTTCCTGGAAAGCAGGGACTTGGTTAGTTTTTTAGTTTGAATCTTTGTCACTTTAACTTCTTTGTTAGTTAGTACTGTATGTATAGGATTATAGGGGATGGGAATGTGACTCAGTCGGTAGAGTGTCTTTGTCTGCCTCCACCAAGTTCTGAGTAAACCAGACATAGTGATGCCTGCCAACCTTGCACTCAGAAGGTGGAGGCAGGAAGGCCAGAAGCTCAAGATCATCCTCATCTACTCTAGTGAGTCTGAGGATAGCCTGGGGAAACCGAGAGTCTGCCTTTGTGTAAGAATAGGAATGTGGCCAGGCATGCTGGACCATGCTTTAATCCCAGCACTTGGGAGGCAGAGGCAGGTGATCTCTGAGTTTCAGGACAGCCAGGGATACATAGTAAGACCTTGTCTTGAAAAAAAAAAAAAAAAAGAATATGTATGTTGGGGCCTATTGTGGTGGTGCACGACTTTAATCTCAGTACTCTGGAAGAGGGGCAGGCGGATCTCAAGTTTAAGGTCAGCCTGTTCTACCTAGGGAGTTCCAATATAGCCAGGTCTACATAGTGAGACCATGTCTCCAAAAAGAAAAAGAGACAAACATGTATGCGTGTGCTTAGTAAGTAAATCTTAAAACTCATTGTCATTTGTATAAGGTGAGTCAGAACTTCAGAGGCATGGTAAGATAGCATCAGAATGTGGTTGTAATCTAGTTCTATAGATGACTTAATGGATAGAGTATAAAATTGTTTGACTTTGGACTCTTAAATGGGAAAGGTTTAGGATTTTGGTTGTTCTTTTTGAGTTTATCTTTTTATGTTTTGTTATTTTCATTTATGTGTGTTTGCTTGACTATATGCCAGTGTGTATGACTATATGCCAGATGTGTGTGCTTGGAAGCCAGAAGAGGGCCTCAAGTCCCTTGGATTGGATTTATAGGCAGTTGGGAGCTGCCTGATGTGGATGTTGGGTTCTTTGCAAGAGCAATAATGTACTCTTAACCTCCGAGTTATGTCTCTAGCTCCTAAACTTATCTTTTATTGCTTTCTTTGAAAAAGTATTTAGTCCTCTGGATAGAGGTTATACCGTGGTTATTTGACCTGTTGTTTGTGGAGCTCCTGGAGAATTGTATTGTTATTATGTGAACTATAGCCTTGATATTGGTTCAAAGTGAGACATTTGGCATTGAATATTGTGTAAGAATTTTGGACTCTTATGTAAATAGGCATGGTAGCTACCGTAATATAGTCTATTGAGGTAATAGAGCCTTTGGGTTGCTCTACTTCTCACAGGAGTCCTTGGCTTTCTTGTTCTGGTCTTCAGTTGAACTTCAGTAGGCCTTACATTAAAACCAGATTTTGAAAGGCACAGTTGGGGCACTGCCGCTCCCTCTTTTTCCTTAAGTTTATAAAAGGGTACATTTACTTCCTCAGTTCTTTGTGAATGAGTCTGTGACTTACTATTGCAGTCATGTTAGCCAGCCATTTTATTTCCAGAAAGTTGAATTAAAATCAGTATTCATTAATCATCCTTTTTTTCAGAAGCAACAATACATGGGCCCTTCACCTTGAGGCTTGCAGTATTTTGGCTTGAAGTCATTTATTGCTGCTTAAAAGACACATGACAGAATGCTCTGTGGAGTTTATTTTATAGGCCCTGACTCAGGGCCTACATGACCAGGACAGTGAACCATGGTAACACTGGGAAGCTAACACAAAATCAAGTCTTTCAAACCGTGGAGGGGATCTGACTTTGATGTTATGTGTTAAATATTAGGAAAGATTTTTCCTTCTTTCTGCATTCAGTTTATTATTCCACTGCAATAGCATTATCTTTGGTTTAAAAATATTAAACGAAGATCATCTTTCTTTCCTGGGTCTCGAGCTCCGATTTTGTGGGCACAGCTAAGGACCGGAGGGTAGTGGGCACCCACTTCTTTCCGTGCTAGCTGTTTGCTAATGTTGGGCAGTCTGACCGTGCTGCATGACAATGCTTCCTGTAAGGCCACGTTGTCTGCCATTTGTGCCTGGGCTCCTGCATTTGCTCAGAAGTCTACTGAAGGATGCCTTGTGGGTGGCCAGGTGTAATAAGGGGCACTGGTCAGTGAACTGAAGTGGTCTAGTAACAAAATAGCACTTTCCTTGCCTTCTGATGTGTCTGACTCTAGGAGGCTCCCCCCAGATCCCTTGTGGCTTGTGTAAATAGTATACTACGCTCTGTAGTTGATTTTTAACGTCACTTGATTCTGTATATAAATTTGCTTAAGACTGAGCAGCTAGCTTTGATGATGTGTATACCTTAATCCCAGCACTCAGGAGATAGAGGCAAGGAAGATCAGGGGTTCAAGGTCAGCCTTGACTGTATAATGAGTTTGAGGTGATCCTGGGCTACACGAGATCCTGTCCCAAAAAAAAGGAAAGTGGGGTGGTGGGACTCACTATGGTGGCTCACACCTTTAATCCGAGCAGGGAAGACACAGGCAGGCAGTTCTTGATAAGTTACTGGCCAGCCAGAGTTACATGGTGAGTCTTTTCTAAAAGAACATTTAAAAGAGGCTACAGGTTCATTGTGCTAAGGAAAGGCTGGTATTTCCCAGGAGTCTCTCTCTACAATTTTGATGTATTGTAACTTAGAAATAACAACATAATGAAGGTAGTGAACACCTTTAACCTCAGCACTCTGGAGGTAGAGGCAGGTGAATCTCTGTGAGTTTGAGACCAGCCTGGTCTACAGAGTGAGTCCCAGGATAGCCAGGGCTACAAAAAGAAACCCTGGGCCGGGCGATGGTGGCGCACGCCTTTAATCCCAGCACTTGGGAGGCAGAGGCAGGCGGATCTCTGTGAGTTCGAGACCAGCCTGGTCTACAGAGCTAGTTCCAGGACAGGCTCCAAAGCCACAGAGAAACCCTGTCTCGAAAATTTAAAAAACAAAACAAAACAAAAAAAAACCCTGCTTTGAAAAAATAAACAAAAGAAAAGTCAAAATTCTGCAAATATTCCTAAGAAAAGAAATAAGGTGATAACCATGTGTGATGGAATTTGGTCAGCTAATGCTTCTACTGGTCTAGAATGGCAGTAGGCTGCATTTAAAAAGTCAGCGTGATTTAAAAGAAATGTGGTGTGTGACCCCACAATCTGTGGGCTTCTTTTTCTCACATGTTGTTACCTGTGCTTAACTACATTCTCTTCCTTTTGTTTATTGTATTTCAGCACAAAGACATTAACAGACTGCTGGTTTCTTGGATGTGTGCCACTTTGACAGAGCAAGAGCGTCAGGACTGGCTAAGATGGGAGTTTGAAGCTGCACTAAGAAGTAAATGTTAAAGCAGTGGCTAAACCAGTCATCTGTACAGGGCACTGGCAGAGTAGACTGAATGGAAGAAAAGGTATTAGGGAATTTTTATATGTATAAAAGAAACAAACTGCTGCAATAACTTATGCATGAGGTGAGAAGAAAAGTGGTGTGAACACGTGCAGGATGCACTCAGTGCTATGCGGAAGAATCACTGACGATAGCTTCTTTTGAATGTGAACAGTAGTTTGGACAGGCCTACCAGGCATGGGATGGTACAGAAATGTGGAATTGTTTTGCATACTTAACCTTTGTGCTTTCTCCAAGGATTATGTTTATCAGTTCAGAAGTGAGCAGAGGTGTGTTTAAATGGCGCTCCTGTGAAACAGCAATGGTCACATGTGCTAAGGCCGCTGTTTCCTTCAGGTGCCCATGGAAACAAGAAGATGATCTGACATCCTGCTGAAAGGATGGCTAAGTGCCCCGTCCCACCCACAAGTAAAATGTGGATCTTCTCTTTTTTATTTTTTTTTTAAAAATAAAACAGGGCTGTATTATCTTGAATATATGTTTGCTTGTTAGAGCATATTAAGATGTATTTATTTGCCACTAGTATTTAACGTTTTGTGCACATTTTCATAACTACATTCTTACCTTTTCATATTTTGACTCCCAAGTGGATAGGCTAGTGTTGACCTTGGAATGAAATCGTATACTCCCAAGAACTAGCTCATAATTCTGAGCTGGACAGGCTTTGATTATCGCCTCTCCTCTACTGAGTGGTGCTGTTCAGAAAGGGTGACATCATCAGTGTTGATCTGGACCTCTCTCCACAGCAGGAAACCCCTACTTCTCAGTGCAGGAAGTTCTCGCAGGTGTCAGGGAAGACTTGGCCATGGGGGACAAGTGGCAGAAACAGATCCTTGAAAACAGCCTAAACGTTTGGTGCATGGAACATGAATTCTTAATAGAGACCACAGATTTTCCTTGTCTTTGCTTACATACATATGAAAATCCTTACTTTTTGTTTAATAAATGGAGAACACATGAGAAAATCAGATGGACCTGTTAGTACTACATTTTTAAAGCATTTTATATTTGATGGTGCCGTAATTTTAATAATAAAACTGAAGATTTTTAGTGGCAATACTGATTTATTTTTTAAACCAGAAAGATAACACCATATTGATTACTTACTACAAAAAGAAAAAAAGAAAAAAAAAGCCAAAAGAAAAGAAACTAACTCACAAAACTCATTCAAAGAAACACAGCAGATGAGCGAGCACTTGGCTCAAGAGTTCACTTTCTGTGATCTTTCTGTGTGGGTGAGATTACCCAACAGCCCATTGCTCAGGATTAACAAATGCTCTGGGTGGGATTTTGAGATTGTTTAATATACCTGACTGTGATTTGCTATATAACTCAAGAAGAAAAGCCGGGTAGTCTGGAGTCTAGTGAGCTTAATTCAGATCCTAACACACTGCAAGTGCTGGCAAGTCCTGACTGCATTTTACAAATGATCTCTTTGGATCTACATCATGACGTCATCTTATCAAATGGGCTCAGGAACTATAACAGCAGGGGGCTGTGGAGAAGACTTGAAGCACAGCTCCAGGCTCTGGGGTCAGTCTTAGACCCCCAACACCAGCAGTAACTTTTATGCTCACTCAGGAACCAGGTGTCTCCCAAGCCATGTGAAATATGCATGGATTGTATCAGGAAACCTTTAAGCTTTAGAAATCTTTATTTGTAGACTGATGGAATTGACCAAAAAGTAATATTAAGAAGGCAAAAGCACTGGGAGAGATCAGGTTTTAAGAATCTACATATTTTTTTCTTCATGACAAATCCTTAAAGGCATTTTATTACAAACTAGATTTTCATTAAAAAAAAAAAAACACTTGGTGGTATTTAAAATCTAGACCTACCATGTTACAACTTCATTTTTATTGCTTTAGTTGCTTAATATTTAAGCTCTGCTTCATGCTACCTTGTCTGTATTTCAAATCCTCACAGGCCTATTTCATTTGTAGACTTGAATGACACATTGTTCCCACCTTCCATCTGCTCAGAGTTAAATGTTAAAGAATGTTGTGTAACGTTATCCAATAAAGTCTTTGATTTTTTTTTATTTAATTATTTAAAAACTGTTTTGCTGTGTAGGGGGTTAGCTGTTTTTGTTTTTAGGGGTTACCTTTAAAAGTGGATTTTGGTTTTTCTTTAAAAACAAAACAGCTTTAAAATTCAGCTGAGTTGTGTGTTCTGGGAAGTAGTGCTGCTTCCTAAGAAACACGGGAGGTTTCGGGCACTCAGGCTTTATGGGTCTCCTATGACTAGGCAGAGCTGACTGCAGTCTGATGAAAACAGCTGCCTTAGAGTGGGTAACACAATATGGGTGGGTACATGACCTGCAGTCTCAGCACTCAGGGTTATGGTTCAAGGTCATCAAATACATACCAACTTCAAGCACCCCTACTCCACAGGAGGAGTCCTACCCAAACAGACTGATTTCTACCATGGCCTATAGGACTGATCTGTGACCCAGAAACTCTTGGTTGCCAGAAAAAAAATTTGTTTCAGAAAATCTGTCAGGCAATTGAGATTTGTGTGTGTGTGTGACTGATAAAGACCTCCATTGGAGTAAAGCAAACCTTTAGAAGGCTGCCTGATACTACAAAGGATATATGGAATCTTTCATCTCAACACTGTTTGATTCAATTGAGCTGAATATCCATAAGAAGAAGCCACTGGAGTCTGGATCAGTTCATGAGGCAGAACTGCCAATAGCACATTATTCTGGGGTGGTCCAACCATGCTTGCAAACTGGGTCCGACAGACAGTAAAACCCACGCCCTCAACATCTAAATGCTTACTTCTTTTGCTTCATTCAGTCCTCTAGCAAAGTTCTTCAAGTTCTGAGCTTGTGGATTTCTGGCTTCAAGGTAGTGACTGGAAGCTGATTTTGTTGGTGCATGATGTGCAAAGTGTGAGCCCAGGCGATGGCCCAGTTTGAGTATCAGCTTGGCACTATACCCACAGCAGGACAGTGCTGCTTTTCCATTGCAGCTGGTTTTCAAGTGTTTTTTCCTTCACATCTTCTGTGACAGCCTAATGGCCTCTTACTCTCAGGGTTTGATAGCAGTTCTAGCAATGAGAGCTAGCAACTGACTGAGGAGTGACCTGACAGTCACCATCACAAGCTGTTCTCTGTAGACTGCCATTGGCAGATATTGGGGGTGGGGTTGGGGATAGGGAGCAGTAGGCCTTGCTATGCCCAGAGTGGGAAACTGTTGATGGAAGTTTCTGTCCCACCCAGACCCATAGCCATTCTGTTCCAAAGAAAAACACAGAGGCTTATATTAATTATGAACTGTTTAGCCTATTAGCTCAGGCTTATGATTAACTAGATCTTATAACTTAAATTAATCCATAATTCTTGTCTATGCGTAGCCATGTGGCTTGGTACCATTTCTGAATGAGGCATTCTCATCTTGCTTCCTCTGTGTCTGGCTGGTGACTGACTCTGCCTTTCCTCTTCTCAGAATTCTCTTAGTCTGTTTGTCCTGCCTAGCTACTGGCTAATCAGTGTTTTATTTTATTTTATTTTTTTTATTTTTTGGTTTTTCGAGACAGGGTTTCTCTGTGGTTTTGGAGCCTGTCCTGGAACTAGCTCTTGTAGACCAGGCTG
>NW_004949128.1:2309783-2341459 GCF_000317375.1 Microtus ochrogaster | reverse complement strand
CTGTAGACCAGGCTGGTCTCGAACTCACAGAGATCCGCGTGCCTCTGCCTCCCAAGTGCTGGGATTAAAGGCGTGCGCCACCATCGCCCGGCCCTTTGGAGGGTTTTTATGTAGTCATTCTGATGTTCTAAGGCTAGCTTAGTCCAGCTTCTTGGTCACAAGTAGTACATTTTTCTAATTTTAGGACCACTTACGAACTCTGTAGTGTGCTCAGGTCAGCTGCACACTTCAAACATTAGGCTGATTAGATTAGAAATGACTAATATTCCCTGTACAGTATACTGAAGAGACAGACTCCCAGCTACTTGATGGGGCAATCCCTGAGCTAGTACTTTTATCTCTGTCACCTAAATTCTAGGGTTACATTGACACCATGCCCAGTGAAGGTGCATAGCATATGTATGTGTGTGTGTGTTGGCATACAGCATTTGTGATATTTGAACTGACCTTAGGGCCTCATACCCACTAGGCAACCTTCCCATTGAGCTGTAGCCCTAGCACAAACTTTTTAATTATTAAGATTTTTTAAAATTTATTTTTGAGACAGGGTCTTACTATGTAGACCAGGCTGTCCTCAACTCATTTCCACTTGCCTCTCTGCTTTCTGAGTGCTGTGATAAAAGGCATATGCTATCATGCCTGGCCATTAGATATTATAAAATTTTATGTAAATATTTCACTTGCATACATACTCGTGTGTGTGTTTACGTGTGCTATACATACATGCCTAGTTCCCACAAAGATCAGAAGGCATCAGAGTTCCTGAAATGGGTTATGAATGGTTGTGAGCTATCATTGTAAGTTCTGGGAATTGAACTTGGGTCTTCACCAGGTACAACAATTTCTTAACTGCTGAGTTGTCAGCCCTACCTGACTTCCTTTTATATTGATTTTTTTCAAAAAAAAAAAAAAAGGCTGACTTCATACTGTCAGATCTTCCTGCATCTGCCTCCCAAGTACTGGGATTACAGGTGTGAGCCAAGCTCAGCCTCCAACTTCCTTTCTTGAAGGGAATCCAAATGATTGAACTGATCAAGGATGGAGTTGACAGGCTGAAAAAGGTCACAGCCACCAAACTGAATTCACGGGGATTTGCAAAGGTTGTGTGAGTGCAGAGAACATACATTATGCACAGCACTGCACAGAACTCAGTTCCTTAAGGAATGTAGGGGCTGAGTGTTGGGCACGGTGGCACATGCTTGAGGATTAGGGAGGCAGAAGTAGGCAGATCTCTGAGTTTGCGGCTGTCCTGGTCTTTATAGTGAGTTCTAGCCCAATCAGGACTAGATAGATAGGGAGACCTTATCTGAAGAGGGAAAAAAAGGGGGGCGAGGCTTAGTAAGAAAGGAGGCAGGATAAAGGAGTAACCACAGGAGACCAAAGAAGCAGAGGTACAGGGCTGACAGCTGCCTCTGGACATAGGCTAACAAGGCTGCCACACTGTATTGGACTAGCTCTGGTCAACTCCAGCAACTAGGCCATGCTTTCAATCCCAAGGACAAGCCTAGAGGAGAACCTAGGTAAGGTAAGGAAAGCAGAGGCTTGTTACTACTTTTTTTTCTGTGTAGTATCTGACTTGTACAGTCTCCCTTTAAAGCTCTTAGCCAGGTCCCAGAACTCAGGAGGGTGAAACGGGAAAATAATGAGTTTGAGGCCAGCCTGGACTACAACAGAAGTTGCTATCTGAAAAGCAAGCTCAGCAGGGATAGGAAATTCAAGGTCATCTTTAGTTATATAACTAAATTCAAGACCAGTCTGGGATACAGGAGACCCTGTCTCAAAGAAAGCTCCCCCACCCCCAGCAAATAAAGCTATCATTAACTTGCACAGCTGTCTGACCTGTGTCTCTTGGGCTCCTATCATACTTTTCCATTTTGACATCCCAGCCCCTGCTAAGCTGGTTGTAAAAGGCAGGGTTTTCAGGCCAGCTTAGCACTTAGGATAATACAGCCTCTGCAAAACGTATCTTTCAGGTTTAACACTTGCTATTCACTCCCATCCCATCCTTATCTAGCTTGAATACCTTGTGAACTGATAGCAGTAGTTTTATAGGCAAAATCAGGGACTCAGCATCAAAAAAATCTATCAGGCCAGCTAACTTTTTTTTTTTTTTTTTTTTTTTTTTTTTTTTTTTTTGATACAGGGTTTCTCTGTAGCGTTTGGAGCCTGTCCTGGAACTAGCTCTTGTAGACCAGGCTGGCCTACAAGATCTGCCTGCCTCTGCCTCCCAAGTGCTAGGATTAAAGGCGTGCGCCACCACTGCTCGACCCCCAGCTAACATTCTTAAAGTGGTCCTTATCTTCTATGCCAAGACAAGCACAATGCCGTGTACCTGAGCAACTCTGAAGAGCCAATGTCTTGGCATTCTGCTGAAGCGTAGCTGTAGGTCCACTACTGTAACGTGAATCATGAGGCCAGATTTAGCAGTGGCCCAGCCTGTGTCCGTATATAGTGTAATGTGTCCACACTGGCTGCAGTGCTGTTAAGACAGGCACATACAGAAAAAGAAAAGATTTGAACATGACTGGTGGTTCAGGCTCTGTCAACTGAGGCTGAGATAGGAAGATCACAAGTCTAAGCTGCCCAAGACACACGGGCCTTAGAGTTCGAGCTCAGTGGTTGAGCCCTTGCCTAGTATGCCTAAGTCCTGAGTTAAATCCCTAGCACAGTGTAGGAGGGCATCCAGGATCCTAAGAGTGGAAGGAGAAAATAACAATGGTATAAACCCACAATGTAAGTGAAAAATTAAGTAATCTATGGTGAGCTGAATAGACTCACATGAGTACGAATTTACTGTATAAAAGCCCTAAGTTTGGTCAAGCCTCTGGAGACATTCCACCACTGGACAAGTAGTGAAAGTCGCCATATGGTGTGGGTGTAGACATGAGAAATGGTGGGAATACAGCCAGAGGGGATGAGGACACTGAAATGACAGGACAGATGGGGACTTCTGAAGTCTGAGGACCACGTCTAAAGCAAGACAGGAAAATTCTAAACCAGGAGACAAGCACACAGCCAAAGGTGTTGTACATGACTAAGACTGAGCAGAGTAGCGTCATGGGTATAACTGCTGGACTAACTGCCGAGCAATCCTAGTAGAGCCCTCCGTGTTTGTCAGAATTACACTTTCCCCAACAGAGCACTGGTGGAAAGTCCTGGTAACAGCAGGGCCATACTTTTATTTTTGAGACAGGATCTCACTCTGTAGCCATGATTGGCCTGGAACTCAGTCTGCCTCTGCCTCTAGAGGCTTAGGACTAAAGGTTTGTACCACCATACCCAGCTAGTGAAGTAGGATCAGAAACACCAGGGTACCAAGTGTTTTCCTGACCACACAGAGAAAGTAGATCAATTTGATGCCCTTTCACTACCTCCCATTGATGTCTGTGGAACATGAGAAAAAGCATGCACACTTCCTACGCTGACACTGGGGTTACTTTGTAGCTCTTTAGAATGGGTATAGTGGCACATCTGTCATCCTGGCATTTGGGAGGTGGAGGCGGGCTTGGGCCGCATAGAGAATCTGAGGCTAACTTTCACTGAGTCTTAAGAAAACAAAAGCAGTCAGGCGGTGGTGGCTGAACTCTGGAGGCAGAGGAAGGTGGATCTCTGTGCTCAAGGCCAGCCTGGTCTACAGAGCTAGTCCCAGGACAGGTAGGGTTACAGAGAAACGCTGTCTCAAAAAAGAAAAAACAAAATATAAATAGCCACCATGAGACACAGGCAGGTGGAATCCCGGGAAAGCTGACTCAGCAGTTAAGAGTACATGTTGCTCTCGAAGAGGACCCAGTTTTGCCTCCTAGCATCCACACGGTGGCCCACAACCGTCTGTGACTTCAGTTTCTGGGGACCCTATGTCCTCTCCCGGCCTCTGTGAGCCCTGCATGAAGATGGTGTATATAAACTTACACAAACACAGAGGCCTTGAGGTCCTGCCCTGTCCTGGGTCTCTTCCTGAAGGCCTTGGAACCTAGGGGAAGGTGTGCAGTGTGAAACTTGATTCCCATGCCTGTCTTCCAGAACTGAGACTTAATCAGCCTGGAATTTGTGGTTATCATTGTGCCTCAGTCTTTCAAGTGCTGAGGTTTACAGGTATTGGCTACTATACTTAGCTTTGCTGTCTACATGCTAAATCTGGCATCCAGTTTTCCTGAAAAGGGTATGTGGAAAAAAGTCACACAAGTTGTACAGAAACCCTGGCCAAAAGGTACCTGGTGTTAGGTGCTTTTGGCCAACCTAGATTATAGTGCAAGTTCCAAGGCAGCTGTCCCACACAGCTCACATAATGACGGCAGCTCATCTCCAAAATAAGGTCCACATGTCACTGGTGCCGGTTAAGAACTAAAAACTCATTAGCATCAACAGATGCCTAAGGAAAACAAAACAAAAAACCAACCCAACCTCTCCTTGCAACTTCTGCCTTAATGCAGTCTGAACAGGTTCTGTTTGGAAACACATACCAATCTCAAGGAAGCTATTTTAAGCTGAGAATAGCACTGATGCTTGGTCAGAACCACTTTTTTTTTAAAAATTTTTTTATGTATGCTGTGTTCTGCTTGCATACCAGAAGAGAGCACCAGATCTCATTACAGATGGTTGTGAGCCACCATGTGGTTACTGGGAATTGAACTCAGGACCTCTGGAAGAGCAGCCAGTGCTCTTCTCCAAGCCATTTCTCCAGCCTAGAATCACTAATTTCACAACCACACAAAGCTAAAGGTTGCCCCAGATGGCTGTCTCCAGGATTTCTAAATTCTGGCACACTGGGTCATTTATTCAAGATAGTTAAACAGCAAAAATCTTCATTAGACTTGTGAGTTCAGAATAGGTGATTGAAAGCAGAACTGGTTCTGAATGTCAGAGTCTGCTTCAGCTGCTGTTAAGGAAACAAAATTAACAATGCAGTTCCCAACTGTCACAGAAAGCTTTTATTAACACAGAGGAACTCAGGAATGCTGAAGCCCCTATAGTGCAGCCTCTGAAAGAGTATGAGCAGGGAGGGGCAGCAGGAGGGGACTCTGTCCAGCAAGTATGGTCATCACCCAACTGACAGGCTTGCATGGTTAGGGAGAGGCTTTTGCTGGCTAGCACATTTGTGTGGCTCTAAGAGGTCAGCCTTGACAAGCAGGCTTCTCCCAGGCCAAAAACACCAGAAAAAAACAAAACAACAAAACAAACAAAACCTCAAACCAGCCAAAACCAGGGACAGCAGCTGCACAGACACCACCTTAAAATGGAAATAACGAGGCTCATTACACCAGGAGGCACATTCCACCCTGATCATAAAATAAGAGCAAGAAGGTGGCTCGGGCTCTACTACACAGCCTTTTTTGGGTAAGATGCTTTTAAACATTAAACACTGGCAGGGTCTTGCCCCTTGTGAACAGTTCATGGCCTCCCAGTCAGCCTTTACGACTACTGTTATGTCTGTTATCTATTATTATTTGGATTTTGAACAAAATTGATGGAGTAGGAGCCAGTAGAAGAATCCTGCTTGATCTGGAAATTTTCTGTAGAGAGCCCAAAAGGTCGCAGAACCAAGTTGCCAAGATCTTTTAGTTTACCTGCAATATAAAAACAGCTCAGATAAATGCTGGAACAAACAAGCAGGAAGGTATCAGTTGACTTTGCCTTTTGTCACAAGTTATAGATATGCTTGCTTTCAATAACTTGATACTTTGGGAGGGTTTCTCAGCCTCTTAGTGATGCTGTTGCTCCCCTGCCTGAGTGACGCTGGAGCTTGAGGTCCTTCAGGTTCTCCAAGGAAGATCAAAGCCGCCTCCTGTCAAGCTGGCTATATAATTACCAAAGAACAAGGACTTCCATCCTTAGTGCTGGGCGAAGGTGCTGGCCAAACCCGGTCTTCTGGACCGTGAGGACAGCAGCCCCCAAACTGACCTACCTGCTCCCAGGAACATGGTAATAGCTGCCTGCGGAATCCAATCCAACATGACACATGTCTACTCAGCCTCCATAAGACTCCTGGTATTTTTTTTAATATTTTTTCATTTGTATAGTGCCATCAACCTCCACAGCTCAGTGTCTATTGCCCCAGCTTTCAGCTTTACTCACTTATCTCTTAGGTAATGAAGACATACCATAAACAAGGATTCTTCTACTGCTCTAGGACAGAAGAGGCCCATGAGCTTGTGTGTTGAGATGGAACAGGAGGTACTGGGGATTCATGCAGCAGTAGAAAAATTTTAAAACTCTGAGTGTTTGGAAACTCCTGACTGGGACGGGAGAATACAAAGTTTCAATGTTTCCTAAACTGTTGACTTTTTTCTAGGTTTTTCCAATGGAGATAAGGATGAGGGTAGACTGGAAGAGACAGCTTAGTCCTCAGAGCTATATGCTCCTTCCTGTGCTCCTTGCAGCAACATTTGCCACCCTGAGTCCCCAGCCAGAGTGATGACCAACTGAAGAACTTGTGGTCTCATGGTCTTCACCATGGGAACTTCTGGACTTCATCTGGAGAGCTAGTCCACAGAACGTGTCTGTGAAGAGTGAATCCATTCTTGGAGACAGCTACCAGAACCGGGGGTGATCACTCTCTTGCAGGTGTCCGGAACTGAAATCTGGAACACACAGGCTCACTGCTGCTGTCTTTGAGCATCACTGACACAAACCTTGGGGACCTACACCCCCAAGCAGCCAAAAGACGAGGAGCACAACCATAGGGACAGATGTTTTGGTGGGGCATCACAGCATACCAAAATTAGGCAGGTGTCCTCAGAGAAGCCTGAATCATGATCAGCTCCCAAGAACTCCAGGAGCCAGCCCATTCTGAGGTTGTTAAAACAGGCAAGGAGAAAAAAAGTCACCAAAATACAAGGAATCTTTGGGACAAGTGTGGTGGTACATGCCTGTAATTCCAGCACTAAGAAGGCTGAGGCAGAACTATCATGAGTTCAAGCTAGCTTGGGCTATAAAGTGAGCCATCATGCTCCATAGTGCAGTGTTCTTAGGCTTGTCTGAATGGTCTTTGAGTATTAAAGACTATTGCAAGCTAAGAGTGAAGTACTCAAACTTCTCTAGGTTCTCATTTTCTCCAGGGGCTGAAGGACCTGCCTACAGAGGACCTCTAAATTCCATGCTTCTCCAAATGCAGAGGAAACTACAATCTATCGGCATGCTCAAACCAAGGCCAGCCCAGGCATGTAGTGATAGGTCAGGTGGTGGCTACTCAGCTCCCAGTGGCTTTGCTGACGTTGTAGTGGAAGACCCCTCCTGATCTGGCAGGTAAAGACACGGAACAGAACAGGATTAAGTCTCCACAGCTGCAGAGACCTATGAAAGACCTTCTGATGGATTAATTCACTTAACATGTGCAATGTGCATGTATGCAGCTTCTTTTGTAGTACAGACAAAGTAAAAATGTGCACAATGTGGTCTACACAGTGACATAGATTAAGAATTTGAGCTGGGCAGAGGTGGCAGATGTCTTCAATTCAAGAACTCGGGAGGCAGAGGAAGGTGAGTTCGAGGCCAGCCTGGTCTATATAGTGAGTTGCAGGACAGGTGCCAAAGCTACACAGAGAAACCCTGTCTCAAATCCCTCCTTCCCCACCATCCAAAAGAATTTGATAAATAAAAGACACAGAGACAGTGAGCCATACATCCAATGGATGGGGAAGAAGACAGGAGGCTGCATTTTGTATTCAGGTCCTGAGCCAGGCCTAGTGGCCTGTGGCTGTTATACTGCAGAAGTCCACTGACAGTTTGAAAACAGTTTCAAAGTTGACACTTCTGGTGGCAAAGTGAAGAATAGACCCAAGGGAAAGCTTAAGGGTGTTGTGGAAGTTAATTCTGTGGCATTATGCAAGAGGCCATCTATTTATGAAACAAGCATCTCTATGATATTTGGTGAAGAGTCTGAAGCCAGAACCTAGCCAGGGTGAACTCAAAGGAACACAATAACATATATGGTAGACTCAAATTATGAGTGTCTGAAAAAGTCACCTTTTGCTGTTTGTGATGATGATGCAGAGAAGCAGTCAACTTCCATGAAGACTGCTTAATACACACAATCACACACACTTTCCTGCTGCTATTTAGACCAGTCAATGTTCAGAGGCTAAAGCAGCCTCCTCATCCCCAATACAGCCTATCTGCCATACTTGTCCCTGGACTGCTAATCCTATGTCTCTCTTACCTTGACAACAATCAGATTTCCTTATTCCCTCCTGTAGCAAACTTGGCACTTTCAACCTGAACATGTCAACATATCCCTTGTAAGGTAGAACCTATTGTACTAGGATGTTACGGCAGTGCAAAGTTCAAACCTGACAGGGCTGTTTAGGACTAAAGATCCAGCTCTGATTAATCTTAGTTTCTCTGACTCAAAGCAACATTTTATCACAATATTCCAAGTGATTGATTATGTAAGCATCCCTTTGAAGATCCTAACTGTGTGAGAGACAGCTTACTGCAAGGACAAGCAGGGATATTCTTCTGTGCTGTGGCTACAGCACAAAGAGGAAAAGATGAAACCCAGTGACTGACCTGATGTTCAGGAAATGCTTCTTAGCTGAGCCGAATTTCCTCCTTGTGCTCCTGTGGCATGGCCACATCCTACTCTGGCTCAGAAGCCCTCACGTGAGTTGCCTCTACCACATCTCCCTCCTCAAGTAGGGATCATTAAACATGAGTTGCCAAAACATGGATTGATTGCTGGGTTCCACTCCAATTTCACTTCAGTATGTCTGGAGTGGACATGAAACTGAGCATTTTGGCCACTCTACTAAATTTTGAAAAACAGCCCCCAAAGGCAACTTGGCAACTTCCTTTTGCAGTTAGTTACCAGAATCTTAAGACACTGATGAAAAACTAACTGTAACCTTCCATCTCTAGTAACAAGAGGAACACAGCAGCTGGAATAGTTCCCCTTTCTGTGAAAATCAGCCAGGAGCCTATTTGCACAGGTAGATGACTCTTACCTCAGTTCAAATAACTGAGATGACAGGAGATTCAGAAAGAACCACTAGAGCAGAATTTTCACAGTTCTACTTTTGTCTGGAAGGGTTCCCGGTCAGAACAACATAGGATAAAGCATTTTGCAAATGATGAGAAATGCCTAGGTATATATAATCAGATACTTCTGAGACTTACATTAGCAGCAGTGGCCACTGAATACAAACCTCTTACTCTCCCAGTAAACAGTCAAGAACAGCTCACATCACCCAATCATGCGCGTCAAAGCTATCCCTAAGCAAGCACTCCTGTGAAGGATGACAGCTTTGCTTACCAAGCAGCTACCTAAAAAGCTGGGTAGTAAGTAATGCTAGGAATTTATCCTTGTCCTTCTACAGCTGAACTTTAGGAACCACGAAAATGTCTGACCAGTTTCACTTTTATTTACTTTTTAAACAAAAGCATTTATTTTATTTTTGATTATGTGTGCATGTGTATCTGAGTGTATGTGCATGGGTGCCTGAAACCAGCCTCAGATTCAAGACTACTGCATGTTATGAACTGCAGTATCTTACTGGACATATAAAAGCCTTCTGCTTTTTGTTTGTTTTTATAGACAGAGTTTCTCCATGTGGATTATTGACTATCCTGGAACTCACTCTGTAGACCAGGCTGACCTCAAACTCTCAGAGATCCACTTGCCTCTGCCTTCCTAGTCCTGGGATTAAAGGTGTGCGCCACCATGCCCAGCTGCTTTCTGCAACAATGGTTAATTATTTTCCTATCATCATTCCCCTGCATTGTAAGTATCAAATTAGTATAAAAAAATCTTTGGATTTTGTTGTACAAATGCAAATCAAAACAACTCTGAGATTCCACCTTATACCTGTAAGAATGGACAAGATCAAAAACACTGATGAGGGGCTGGAGAGATGGCTCAGTGGTTAAGAGCACTGACTGCTCTTCCAGAGGACCTGGGTTCAATTCCCAGCACCCACATGGCTGCTCACAATTGTCCGAAGATCCAGTTGCAGGGGATCTGACACCTTCACACCAATGCACATAAAATAAAGTTAAATAAACCATAAAATATTAAAAAAAAAAACCACTGATGATAACTTATGCTGGAGAGATTGTGGGGTAAAGGGAACACTCCTGCATTGCTGGTGGGAGTGCAAGCTAGTACAGCCCCTTTAGATATCAGTATGGCGATTTCTCAAAAAATTAGGAAACAACCTTCCTCAAGACCCAGCACTACCACTTTTGGGTATATACCCAAAGGATGCTCAATCATGCCACAAGGACATGTGCTCAACTATTTCATAGCAGCTTTGTTTGTCATAGCCAGAACCTGGAAACAACCTAAATGTCCCTCGACTGAAGAATAGATAAGAAAAATGTGGTCCATTTACACAATGGAGTACTACACAGCTGAAATCTGCAGGCAAATGAATGGAGCTAGAAAATATCATTTTGAGTGAGGTAACCCAGACCTAGAAAGACAATTTCATATGTACTCACTCATAAGTGGTTTTTAAACATAAAGCAAAAAAAACCAGCCTACAAATCACAATCCCAGATAACCTAGACAACAATGAAGACCTTAAGAGAGACATATATGGATCTAATCTGCATGGGAAGTAGAAAAAGACAAGATCTCCTGAGTAAATTGGGAGCATGGGTACCATGGGAGAGGGCTGAAGGGGAGGGGAGAGGCAGGGAGGGAAGCAGAGAAAAATGTAGAGCTTGATAAAAATCAATAAAAAAATAAAAACTGTATTGTTGACTTGATTTTCATTTAAAAAATTCATGAGATTTTGGTTTAATATTAGGGCAGAATTTCTCAGATGGCCTTAAATATACTTCTCCCACTTTGTAGTATGTATTTATGTCAAGTGGCATTCTCAGAATTGATAATTATAAAACCAAAATATCACGCAACTCTGAAAACAATGCTCTATGTCCTATAGCATCAGATATTCACCCTAAATTTAATTATGTAAAAATACATTTTCATTACCATGCAAATTTGCTCCTATATTTAAGACATGGTAAATTAAAGAATAATCATTTCTAGAATACTAATTTTATCTTATGTGTATGTGTGTCTGAGTGTGTATATATGCACCATGTGAATGGAGAAGTCTGAGGTGGTCAGAAACAGCACTGGATCCTCTGAAGTTGAATTCCAGAAGGTTGTGAGCTGCCATGTAGTTTCTGGAAGCCAAACCTGGCTCTTTGGAAGAGCAATAAATGCTCTTAACTGCTGAGCCATTTCTCTTGCCCCTCAAAGAGTTATTTTTATATCTCAAACACACACACACATACACACCCCTGTATACATAGGATCATGTAAAAATTTCATGGGAGGCAGAGGCAGGCAGATCTCTGGGAGTTCGAAGCCAGCCCGGTCTACAAAGTGAATTCCAGTACAGCTAGGGCTGTTACATAGAGAAACCCTGTCTCAAAAAAGAGTGCAAAAAGTCCATTAATTCACCTACTATTGATCTATTGGAAAGTCTGTTTGAATTTTCTAGATACTGATGCTAAGCCATATATGCCTAAGCTAATGTGCTTTACATTAATTTTCCTTTAGGCCTATGCCTTTGCAATGCACAGCAAAGATTCAGAAAGTATTCATAGGAAGATGAGGCAGCTTTTGAACAGGGATGTATGAGAAAGGTTAAACAGACAATGCAAGGTTTGTCTGGAACCTTCAGGTTTTTAGGAAAATAGAATGCAAGAGACTCTGATTCCATCTTGGAAATATTCTGGCAAATATGAGAAGTAATGAAATAATGGGATAAGTGATTGCTCCAACCACCACTTGACCCTTGCCCCATTTTGTGTGTGAATAGAGACCAGAGGTCAACATTGAGTATCTTCTATTCCTGTCTATTTTTTCAGACACGGTCTCTCAATGAACCTGGAACTTTCCAATTCAGTAAGAGTAGATGGCCGTTGAGGTCAAGGGACCCTCCCGTCTCTGTCTCCCCAGCATTCGGATTACAGGTGTGTACCACCTTGTCTGGCTAACAGTAGGGCTTTGAACTCAGGGTTGCTGAGTAATCTCTTCAGCCCACCCCCCATCTGTTTCCCATCTTTCTCATGTCTTCTCAAGCCCTAAAGGGATATTTAGTGCCATTTTCAAACAAAAACTCCCGTCATTCTGACATTACTGGCTGTAATGACTACACATTAATGAACTTAAAACCTTAAGAGGAGATTATGCAAGGGAGAAACCCAACTGTTTTATAAAATTATCATATAAGACAAGGTAGAATTTCCATTCCTAAAAAAGCTGATCCCCTCTCTAAGCCATACTGCGTCCCTTGAAATTACAAACAGTTGAGCAGGTCCTCATTCCTAGTATTGCTGCAAAGAAACATCCACACACAAACACCCCAGTCTCAATGACACACATGCACATGAGTACACACCTTAAAGCGCGCGCGCACACACACACCTCAGTCTCAATGACACACGTGTACATGAGTACACACCTCAAAGAGATTCTGAGCTGCTGTGTTCTCTAAGCCAATAAAAACACCGATGGGCCTACTCTAGTTCTCCTGGCTGTTATGATCAAGGGAATGGAAAGGAAGCAAACTTACCTAACATCTCTTCTTTTAATCTTTCATTACGTTCTTCAATTTGCTTAGGTAATCTCTGAGGAAAAAGAGAGATTTATTTAAATCTCAGAAGCGTTTAAAAATATGATGTAAATAAAAAGCACGTTAAAGAAAAAAAAAGCCCCGATGTTGCAAATGACTAAAACTGAGGAAACAGAATCTTGTCTAGTTTACACTGTATTTGCAGCTCATTCTTTAAGTTTTTTTTTTTTTTTTTTTGGTGAGACAAGGTGTTGTTCCAGGCTGGACTTGAATTATGGCATTCTTCCTGCCTCAGACTCCCAACTGTTGGGATCGATGGCATATGTGCGCCAGAACACTGGGAATGTTTCATTAGGGTAAGTTAATTATACAAACTAGTGGATTGCATTTTAAAGTATATCATGTACTTTAACCACATTCACTCCCAATTACCCTTTTCCTATTTCCTCATATGTTGGTAAATAAGAGCTGTAATTTAATAATGGAACAAATGAGTTCTTTATCACAAGCCTCACTCCCACTAACCTCCTATATTCAGTTCTCTTAAAAATAATATTTATTTTAATTTGTGTGTGTGTGTCTATGCCAGGAGGCCAGAAGAGAGTGCGGGATACTCTAGCTGGAGGTATAAGTAGGTTGTGAGTCACCTGCTGTGGGTTCTAAGAATTGAATTGGGTCCTCTGCAAGAGCAGAAGATACTCATAACCACCTGGACATCTCTTTAGCTCATGCTCGAGCGCGCACGTGTGTGTGTGTGTGTGTGTGTGTGTGTGTGTGTGTGTGTGTGTGTGTGTATCAGAAAACAATTTTCTGAAGTCAGGTTTTTCCTATCATGTGGGGGTTCTAGGGATCACTCCCTAGAGTTCGTCTCAGGACATCAGGCTTGGAAGCAAGCACCTTTAACTGCTAAGCGTTCTCATCACCTTCTCAGTTCTTAACAGCGTCTAACCCAAAGGAAGACCTCAATAAAAGTTGGTGAATAGGCTAGTTGGTACACACACCTGTAATCCCAATAACTTGTGAGACATAAGCAGAAGGATCACTGAGTTGGAGGCCAGTCTGGTTTATATGAAGAGTTAGCAGCTAACCAGAGCTACATATTAAGACTTTGTTTCAAAAATCCCAAAACAGGATGAGACGGAGTGATTGCTCAGAATTTAAGAGCACTGGCTGTTCTTCCAGAGGTCCTGAGCTGAATTCCCAGCAACCACATGGTGGCTCACAACCATCTAGAATGAGATCTGGTGCCCTCTTCTAGCCTGCAGGCATACAGGCAGTCAGAATGCTGTATACATAAAAAATCTTAAAAAACAAAACCAAAACAAAGTGAGGGGTAGCAGGGTGATGAATTTGAGGTCAACTTGAGCCACTATCTCAAACAAAAAAATAACACAAAAGGGTAGTTCATAATCACCTATTACCTCCATTTCTGGGGAATCAGATGCTTTCTTTTGATCTCCACAGGCACTGAGCACCATGCCTCACGCATGCAGGCAAAACACTCATCCACACAAAGTAAGATAACATCTTAGAACTCACTATAGAGAACAAAATATCCCTGATGCAACAAAGAAAAGCTTATACAGGTCACTTATTTATTTAATTTTTTGAGCTAGGGTCTTTCTATATAGCTCAGCTAGTCCCAAATTTATGTTCTTTTGCTCCAGTGCTGGGATTACAGGAGTGTGCTGTCATGCTGGCTCCTGTTTCTTTCAGAGTGCAGATCAAATGGTACATGGTCACAGTGAATAAGTAGCTTCATAAAGATCTATCTCCCATATATTTGGGTAATCATAAAAATAGAATTTAGTTGTAATCCAAAAGACTAAAAAGTCGCTGAGTACAAAGCAAAAAGAAACAAAGTATTTTGGGGGTGGGGAGACAGGGTCTCTATTACACAGCTCTGGCTGACCTGGAGCTTGCTATACAGACCAGGCTGGCCTCAAACTCACAGAGACCTGTCTGCCTCTGCCTCGCGAGAGCTGGAATTAAAGGCATGAGCCACCATACCCAACCCAAGAAAACACTTTAAATTTGTTTTACCATACAAGCTTCTCTTGCTTGATGTACCGATGGATCTTTTTCTAATATCAATTTATAATCTTCCAGTGCTTCATCTAGTTTGTCTGTTTTCTCATACAACTCCGCTCTCCTCAATATTGCACGGATGTAGCTGGGGTTTAACTGAATTGCTAAAAAGAAAAAAACTGTTATCACAAGAAAGGGTCCTGAGTACCTTTGGAAGAGCCCTCACTCATTGCGCTGGTGGTGCAAATTAATACAGCCACTATGGACCTGTTTGGAAATTCCTCAAAAAATTCATACTAGAGCTACCATATAACCTAGCTATCCCACTCCTAGGCATATACCTAGAGAGCTCCATATCCTGCCATAGAGATAAGCACATCAGTGTTTACTGCTTCTCAGTTTATGATAGCATAGAAATGGAACCAAGCTAGATGCCATCAACAGACAAGTGGGCAAGAAAAATGTTGTACATATACAAATTATTCAGCTGTGGAGAAAATTTCAGGAAAATGAATGAAATTAGAAAGTATAATATTAAGTGAAGCGATTCAAACACAGAAAGAAAAAAAAAGAAGCCTGCACATTCTCCCTTTAAGTGGATACTAGCCCGTGCTGTAAACATGCAGATATCTAAAGAACTGTGAGCATGAGTTCCGCAACTAAGATCCTCCACAAGTCACAAAGGTAAGTAATTTGCATGTTCTCCCTTTAAGTGGATACCAGCCTGTGAGGTATACATGTAGGTATCTAAACAGCTGTGAGTGTGATGAGTCACAAAGGTAGGTAACTTGAAGGCTACAGGAGGTAAATTCTGTTCCACACTAGATTCTGATATTTACTGCTATAGGAAATAGGCTGGAGTCCACTGGAAGGATGCTTACTGAGATGACGCCTACACAGTGCCTCTGAAAATGCCATCCCATAAAGCTGCTTCTTTAAAAGCCTCAGTATGAGGAGATACTCGCACGAGTACACATCCAAACCTGTACGTCTAGCTGAGGCAATGTCTTTTCAGTCAGCACAAGTTTTACCTTTGCTGCAGTCACTGATGGCCATTTCCTTCTTGTCCTGAAAAGAAAGATGACATTAACATATGATATTCCTCTAGTTTCATCTCAAGGGCTAAAGCGCTCTACATGGCAGCTCTGCTGGAATTAAGAGTTCCAGGACATCAGACACCCTCTTCTAATCTCTAAGAGCATCAGGCATGCATATGACATACATACATACATGCAAGCACTCCACACACACATAAAACAAATGGCTGACACACAGAACAACAAACCAGTCCTCTTCAGTAGCTAGCGGCTACTCTACCACATCTAAACTGGAACCATCAGGCCCCTCTACAGGGCACAGCGTCTGTTACAAACCTACCCACTGAAGACAGAAAGATAAACAAGACAAACAAGCACCTGGTTTAGCTTCTGCCTCTAGAAACACAGCAAGGACACTGGATTCAGCTGACATGGTCATGCTACTCTCCTTCTGTGGGGCTCAGTTTCTCATGTCATTTACTAGCAGGCTGAACTGAATGCTGGATAACAAGCCTTCAACTTCAAATGTCTTTTGTCCAAACTAGTAGTACAATATCACAGAAAGAGGTTGGTTTATATAACTGTTCTACAACTGTAATGACCACTTTAGCAAATACTATTTTACAGAACATTCTAGAGCAGCATCTAAACTGTATTTTGGGATGGCTGAGTGACTGGTGGTTAAGTATGAAATAGCCTTTCAGAGTCATGAAGGTTCTGGAACTAGGCAGTGGTGATGGTTGTATAACACTGTGAAAATCTTTAATTTATACTGAAATCAGTAAATGTACAAGTATGGACAAATGCCCTGGTTCTAGCCCCAGCTCCACATAAAACCAGCTGTGTTTGAGAACATCTTTTATCCTAGTCTGAGGCAGGAGAATCCTGAGTTTGAAGCACTCAAACTACAAAGGAAGACTCTGTCTGGCTGGTTTTTGTTTTCCCCCTCATATACAATGCTACTGTATTTTAAAAATGGCCAAATATTTTGGCGAGGGATATCAATGAACTGTCTATGAAAACTGTGGTTAGGCTGCAACTTAACACTGACAAGCTTAAAACACTGTCCATGTGAATAAAGAGAAGGCTTTTAGATGGGAAGGTCAGAACTATTACTTTAAATGGAAAATAGCTAGCCGAGCATATCTTTTTTTTACAAATTGGAGTTCCTGAATAACTACCGTCATCCCGCTTGCTGTAAGGTATCATGTTAGTTGCTCTGACATGCTGAGGTCTCGGGCTTGCGGCACTTCTCTGGGCTCCATGTTTGCATTTCTGCTCCTGTATACTAATGTTATGCTTTGCTGTAATCTTTGTCCCTGAAACTGTTCATATTAATGATCTGTGATGTTTAAAACATGTAATAATAACAGCCTATAAGAAAAGAAATGCAGGAGCCCAAAGAAAGATGCTTGTTTCCTACAACTTCGAAATGAGGACACTGAAAACCTTGACATACGTGGACCATGTAGAAAGCACAACTGATGAACAGGAGAAGTGAACTGCACATGAGTGGAGGGAAAACTTGAAGTATATTTGTGGTATAGACAATTACTTTTGAAATGTCTTATTTATTGTATGCTAACTCACACTAGACAAAATATAAATCCATAGTGGAAAAGGGCTTAGGATTTGTGATAGATTTGGAGATTGAATGTCTAGTTAAAATTTGCTATGTTGGGTCAGCATTATTGGCAGTATGTATCATTTTAATAACCTAATTTTAGTTATTAATGCAAAATGAGAAGTAAAAACATTCTATAATCAGGTTTTATCAAAGTAATCAATACAATGAAACAATCTAAAATTCCGCATAGAAAAGATTTCTATTATTTTGGAAGATACTTGGAAGATAAGTGGGAGCAGGGGACTATTTTCCCCACAGAATCCCTGAACATGAAGGTCAACCCCACATTCTTATTCAGTATTTGCTCAGGCCTGGAATTCACCGAGTAAGCTAAGCTGGCCGGCTAGAGAGTCCTAAGGATCTGCTCCCCCAGCCCCAGTATCATAAGCACATCCACAGCACACAACTTTCTCTTAGGTTCTGAAGACAGAGAGTGAACCCTCGTGTATACAAGGCAATCACTTAACCGAGCTATTTCTCTAGCTCTCTAATTCTATTAGTCTTTTATGGATTTATAACCTGGAACTTCTTTATAAAGAAGACTTAGATATAGGAAGACTCTATCTCTTGTTTTTTCTTTTCTTTTTTTTTTTAAAGATTTTATTTTATATTATATATACAGTTTTCTGCCTGCATGTATGCCTACAGGCCGTAAGAGGGCACCAGATCTCATAACAGATGGTTGTGAACCACCATGTGGTTGCTGGGAATTGAACTCAGGACCTTTGGAGAGCAGTGCTCTTAACCTCTGAGCCCTATCCAGCCCTGTTTTTTTTTCTTTTTTTTGATACACGGTTTTTCTGTCTAATAGTCCTCGTTGTCCTATTTTGCACTTAAAGACACCTTTCATCTCAAGTGTCAGCCTCTTCTCCCAGTGTTCCTAGTTTTTAATAGAAAACCAAAGCCTTAGTAACAAGTGTCTTTTAGCCTGGAACTAGTGTTTCTCTGTGCTTCCAAGTCTTTATCATTTCAGAAGCTCAAAAGCAGCAGCTGCAGTTATTCTGGGATGTGCACTACTTGGCTCCCTGCTTTACTAAGCCACCCTAGTGAGTGGGAACTTGTCAGCCTGCCTTCATGAAAGCATTCATCCTGCCACTTTAATGTTAATGAAAGCCTTGGCCAAATTTTTCTAAGTATTTTTCTATATACTTTTCACCAAGGAAATGCATGGTAGAAAAAGAATAGCAACTTGAAGTTCCTGCACTTGTTTCGGACACCGGAAGATCACACAGGAGCCTTTAAGCACTGGGCATCATGCACGTAGGAAAAGGTCACCAGCTCATACCTGTTTCATCCTTGCAGCAGCTCTATTTGAAAACAGAACCGACCGATCTGTCTGGAAACAGGATGGGCACATCTGAAGGGCTTGACTGTAAGAACTCTCAGCTTCTATGTAATCTGAGGATAATACCGTAAGACGAAACACTCATCATGATTTAATTTTGTCAGATCTCAATGTAGTTTGCTACTCACAGAACCAAAGGTTATTAGTTTTAAACATCATTCCCCACTTTCTCCTCTCTGTAAGCAGCGCTCGCTCTTTCCAGCGGCACCGGGCATGTGTTTGGTAAAGTGCTACACGTGCTGTCAGTGAGGAGCCCTCAATGCTCAGAGCAGCAGCATGCCTAGCTGCTCAGCTTCCATCTGCTTCAGCAATTTAGAAAAGAATTTCCAAAAGGGTTTAAGGAACTGAATAGGGGAGAGACTAAAATTTAAGGTCCATGATTCAAGGTGCAGAAGACAATTCTAAGGTTTGGGGTGTAGCTCAGTGATGGAATGTTTGACCAGTGTGTGTACAGTTTTGGCCCAGTCCCTAGCACTGGGGGTGAGAGGGAAGAAACAAACTACTGGTTTAGTATTAAAAAAAGTAAACCAGGGCCAGGCATGGTGGGTGGCCCATGCCTTTAATCCCAGCACAAGGAAGGTAGAGGCAAGTGGATCTTTGTGAGTTCAAGGTCAGTCTGGCCTATAGAGTGAGTTCCAGGACAACCAGGGCTAGAGTGTGAGACCCCACCAAATAAATAAATAAATAAATAAATAAATAATAAATAAATAGTAAACCAGTTGGGTGTGGTGGCATGTACATTTAATGTCAGGAGACAGGTGGATCACTCACAGTTCAAGGCCAGCTTGGTCTGCCAAGGTTATGTAGCAAGACCTTTGGGGGGGGGGGGTGTTTAACCTAAAAACCACGAGAGGAAAACTTGAGCGCCCTCTATTTCTTAGCTATGTGCACTTTGAAAATGTGACAGACAGCATAACACTGAGTATGTTCTGGAATGAACTAAAGTATTCCTGAAAATGGGAAGAAATCAAGAGCACTGCTTGGGTATGAATGCAGCTTGCTCCTCCAATGTTTCATGCACTTGTGGAGAAGATCTACAAAAATCAAAACTAAGGTCTACTGGCAGGTCGTAGAGCGGTGGTATTGCCCAGGAGGGAGAGGAGGTGTAGCGCACTGGCGTGAGTCGTCACAAGTCTGAGCCTGATTCCCCTCTCTCATTTTCTGTGTGGTTTGAGATGCTAGTGCTTCCTCCTGCACACATTCCCGCCATCTGGCATGGGACCCTCAACAAGGCAGCCACTGTGTTTTTTGACTTTTAGCCTCCAAAACTATAAGCTAAATCATCCTGTTTCCTTATGAAGTTAGCCTGCCTCAGATATTTTGTTACAATAATTAAAATCTGACCAACAACACAAGAAAAAGGCACATGAAAGCCAGAGAAAGAGGTGGGTGTGTTGGCAAACGTGAAAGCTCAGCTCTTGGGAGACTAAGGAGGAGCGTCACAGCCTATCCTGGTCTAGAGAGAGAGAGGGGATCTTGTCTCAGAAACAAACAAAAAGACCAGAGAGGAAGCACTAACAACTACAACATCAACAACAACTTAGTTTCCTCTCCTGCTGGAAAGCAGCAAATGGGGGCTGGGATGCTACTTTCACGGCAATGTTGAGGTTAGGGTTTTCCAAAGCTAGCTGAAGAGCGCTCTCCCCAGTTTCTGGATTCAAAGCTAAGTTACAGGAAAGAAAACCTCCGCTGGTGCAAGAGCTTCATGGTAATTGCCCCTCGCTACTGTTCCCGGTGTGCTGGACTGTGAGAGGAAGTGTCGGGTTGGGCGAGCAGACACCAGGGCACTGCGGACCTCACCTCCTCTCTTAAACTGTTCGTTCCCCTCCTCCTTCAGTTTAGCGCTCTCTTTTCTTCTTTTCTGAAAGAGATCAAAGAATTACATAATTTCTCACAAAATTATAAATGAAGTGTGGTGGCTCGTGCTGTAGTAATTCCAGCGTTCAGGGGGCTGAGGCAGGAGGATGCTGAGAAATTGAGGCCGGCTTGGGTTATAATTGAGACCTTGTGTCAAAAATCAAAACTTAAGTTTGAGTGTCTCCTATCAGCTTCTAATAATTTTAGCAACTTATACAGGTGGCTTCAATTTATCAAACACAAGGCAGAACAAATGCTAGCCTGCAGAGAAAGATGGGTCATGCTGAGTCTGCTTCCTTCAAGGGACAAGCTGACACTGTGCTTGCTCCAAAGGCAACTGGAAGAACCATCTGGAGGTCTGCTTCCCACCAATGGACAGTGTTCTGTCCAAAGCCCTCCTCCAAAAGCAAGCAAGCAAGCAAGCAAGCAAGCAAGCAAGCAAGCAAGCAAGCAAGCAAGCAAGCAAAACATCCCATAGAAGCCTCTCCCCCATCTCTTTGTTTAATCCTGAAACCTGATTAAATAAAAACTTCAAAGGGAAGAAAATAATGTAAGCAAGCTATTTCATGAACAAGTGAAGCTTAAAACCTAAATAACTGGTACTCTCAAGATCAGGAGCCATACCTGGCGGTAGTGGCACACACCTTTAATACCAGCATCCCAGGGGCAGAGACAGGCAGATCCCCGAGTTCGAGGCCAGCCTGGTATACAGAGCAAGTTCCAGGACAGCCAGGGCTCAAGAGAGAAACCCTGTCTTGAAAAAAAGATTAGAAACTAAAATAAAAAGTTTAATTCCTTGGAGAAGACCTGTTAATGTATTAGTGAGGCCATGTATTGTTAGATGCTGGGTCAAACAGAACACCCAAATCTCGGTAAGTGTGCTAAAATCTAACATAAACTAATACCACTCTTTATCAGATATCTGTATGTGAACAACAGAAATTCATTTCAGGAGACAGCATGCCAGTAGTATAGCATCTGACTAGCATACTTAAGGCTCTGGATCCAACGGCCAGCACCAAAAGTAAAAGGCAAATGTACCCCTTTCCCATAGGAAGCCATGTGTTCTAAGAGTGTACAGCTACGCAGGTGGCAGTGATGCTAAAAGAACTGTAACACTAAGATCCTATTTTCTCAATACTCTTAAGATTAGAGAGTGTGTTCTCCAGTGCATGGGTTACAGGTTTAGAACACCAGAAAAACACAATCCTAAGCAAAATATATTTGCTAGATTTATTTGCTAGAATAGATTTAGGGAAAGATACCAGAAACTCAGATATCAATGGGAAGCTTCAAGTACAGGTTGAAGAGACAGGTAGGGCACAAAGCAACGCTCCTGATGACCAAAGCAGAAAATGATTAGTCTAGCCAAACAGACTGTAAGAGCAGCTCTAGTTACCTCCTTGTCTAGAGTCAAGGTCTTGGTCAGAAGTATCCAATAAGCCACACACAGGCTACCTGACTTGCCTGTTAGGAAGGGGAGTAATAGACACAGGTTGTAGCTACTCAACCTGATGCCAACATAAGAGGCCCGCAAATGGGAATGCAGGTTTGCATGCCGAAGAGCCAAGAAAACCACACAAGAAATGCAGATAACAGTTATTTTAAGCAGAAATCTGTCAGCTTCTGTCCAGGGTCTTTCAATTTTCTCATTTTAACTCTAATCTCAGCCTCCTTTCATGTCTGTTCTCCAGAGGCAACTCATAAGGGTGGTTCTACAGATTCGGATTAAGCAGCAAAGTAGATGAGACTCTTGAACGGAGAGGGAGGAAGACATAGGAGACCACTCATTCCTTGGTAAATTTAACATTCAATTTTCAATGGGCAAAGATGAAAGCCTTGGCACATCTACAAAGGGACAGATTATCGGGGTCAGCCTGAGAAATTTTAATGAATTCTTTATAATCAGAAGGATAAAAGTTAAACTACCAGAGACAAGAGTTCTGAAATATAATTATGAGGTCATTATGAGGTCAATTACTCTATTCTGGCTGATAAACTGTCACCCAATGACCTACAGTGCAGTAGAGAGTCACTATCCCCTGCTCCACTGATGGTGTAAACTGAGGGAGGATAATGCAGTTATCAATACCATGTTGACTGTCTCCATGGAAAGAACTAAAAATAGCACTTTGAGGAGAAAGCTAACTATCTCCCAACTGTGCCAAAGATGGACTTGACTCCAAAACAAAGATGGGTTCATTCTGTGGCCTAAACACTTCCTTCAAAGGACAGCCCATGAACCCTATCCTATGATGTTCCTGGAACCCAAGGACAGCCTTCACCGATAGGAGTCTCTCACGCACATGCTGGCAGCTGTGCTGGTATTCTGCAACACTACGGTACAAATCTTCCCAGGTCCTGTTTTATGAACACAAGTTTCCCATGTACACAGAGCCCTGTCACACACCTCCACAATGACCTTTCCAGAGAAGCCTCACAGGGTAACATCTGATCTTGGAATTCTATTTCCACAGAAATTGGAATCAAGAAATATTACCAAGCTTTTTACTCAGTATGAGCACAGAGAACTTAGGGGAAACATAACATTGCTCTGTACAGACCATCAGAAAAACTGGCAAGGAAAATCCCAAAGCTTGTGCCACTGATGAGTGATGAAATTTTCAACTGTCTGCCCCCGCTCAGAACGGAATTGCCCTCTCACTCACAGCAATCCTCATGCTCCAGCTCCGCCATGTGCTACAACAGCACACCTGCCTCCAAACCAGTCTTCAGCACATCTCACTAATACAGCATTTCCTTGCTTTCTGTCTTCTGCCACACACGTCAGCCCCTTTTGCTCCCAAGACAATGAGAGATAAGCATGGAGCTCCTTTTACAGATAAGAAAAATCAAGATTCAGAAATCTCTTGTTTTTGCTGGGCCTGGCTATACAAATCTATAATTTCTGCTACTTGGAAGGTGGTTAAAAGAGGATTATGAAGTCAAGTTCTCAATGGTGCACTCCTTTAATCCAGCACTGGGGAGGCAGAGGCAGGCAGACCTCTCTGAGTTTGAGGCCAGCCTGGAGTACACATCAAGTTCCAGGACACTGAGGGCTACATAGAGACTCTGCCCCCCCAAAACAAACAAACAAACAAACAAACCACGTGTGTGTGTGTGTGTGTGTGTGTGTGTGTGTGTGTGTGCATACACACACACATGCAAAAAGATAGAAGCTTGATCCACAACCAGAAAAAAAGGAGTCAATAAAAACTGTCTCGGGGGCCTGGATTTAATCCTCAACAGACACACACGTACAGATATAAACATGCTCATACACACATACCCCAAATCTGTTTCTCTTGAGTATCTTCAGACATTAGATCTAGCACACTAATAAGTAACTAATCAAAAGAGGAAATCCAAAGAACTAAAACTGTTTAAGACTGTAATCAGTATCTGGAAGGTGGAAGCTGGAGGATCAGGAGTTGGCTAATAATGCCAGGCTTAGTTCAGGAGACTCTGTCTCAAACCCCCCACACCAAAAACAAACAAACAAAACCAGTCATTATGACAGCTCAGGAGGTTAAGGGATGAGGATTGGCATGAGCGCAGGTTAAGCCTGGACTACAGAATGATACCCTCTTTTAAAACAAAAACAAACAAACAAAAAGAAAACCTCAGCCCCTATAAAACTATCCAGGGCATAAGAATGGATGGATCTGTACACACGGGGGAGTGCAGCAGTAGAGTCAAGGTTATGCTCAGGTCAAATAAACAGAGCTAGACACAACATTGGTAGGCTAAAAAGAGTGATTTTTTTTTCTGCACATATTTAGTATGTAGACAATAACACCGAACTTAAGGTCTTAGAGAGTAGATTCTCTGATGGTCAATATTAAGTGTAAATTTGACAGAATCTAGAATCACCTGGCAGATGGGTCTCCAGGCACGCCTTGGAGAACTGAACTATCTTTTTTAAGACAGGATCTCTCTCTGTAACAGCCCTCACTGTCCTAGAACTTCTTCTGTAGCTCAAGCTGGCCTTAAATTTATAGATCCACCTGCCTCTGCCTCCTAACAGGCAAGTCAGGTAACCTGTGTGTAGTTTATTGGCTACTTCTGCACAAAACCTTGAATCTACATATTATATTACTAACATAAAATAAATGGAAGCTAATAAAGAGTTGAAGTATAACCCAATAGGACAACACTGGCTTAGCATGTGTAAGGTTCTGGGGTTTACAGGCACACACCACTGTGCCTGGCTATTAACTACTTTTTTGTTTTTTCTTTGTTTGTTTGTTTTGTATTTTGAGACAAGGTTTCTCTGTATAGCCCTAGCTGTCCTGGACCTTGATTTGTAGACCAGGCTGGCTTCAAACTCAGAGATCCACCTGCCTCTATCTTCCGAGTACCAGGACTAAAGGACTGGTTTGGCTACTAACTGATACAGATGTTAGCTTAATATTTCTTAAAAAAAAAAAATAACAAGACAAAAAACCAAAAGCCTGAACTACTGACATAAAGTGAACCCTAAACTGACTTTCTGGAGAATTATTTCTATAATGCTAGACAGTAGTTGATTTAATTTGCTGAGTCATTTTTGTTCAGATAGTTCATGAACTTGGTTATTTTTGCTCTTTAATTTTCTTTTGATAAAACACATTAGCAGGAAATACAACACCTTAAGACGGACGTGGTGAATGACTATAATCTCAGTTCCTGGAAGGTAGAGGCTGGAAAATTAGAAGTACAAGGTCATCTTTTTTATTTTTATTTTTATTTTTTTTTTTTTTTTGGTTTTTCGAGACAGGGTTTCTCTGTGGCTTTGGAGCCTGTCCTGGAACTAGGCTCTGTAGACCAGGCTGGCCTAGAACTCACAGAGATCCGCCTGCCTCTGTCTCCCGAGTGCTGGGATTAAAGGCGTGCGCCACCACTGCCCGGCCAAGGTCATCTTAAGGTACACAGTGTTTGATGTTTAAAGCCAGCCAGGGCTACATATATGAGACCCCATTTCAAAATCCTCTCCACCCTACCCCTTAAAGATAACTTTCATGTTAAAAGCAATTTATTTAATAGTGAAAAGTGTCTGTGAGGCATATGCCAGCAATACTTACATGCAGGAGGCTGAGGCAAAGGCATAATGAGTTCAAGTCCTGGGCTACATTTCAAGGCCTTGTCTCAAGAGGAAACTAATTAGAGCACAGTAGCTTATGCCTGCAATCTCAGGACTTTGGGGAGCTGAAGCGCTGGGATCGGCAGGATTGCTATGATTTGAAGTCAGCCAAGGCTACATCTTAAGAGCCTATCTCAAAACAAGCAAACCACCTCAAAGAAAGAAGGGGGAGAAATAAGAGGTAAATTAAGGATGTTTCATGTAAGACCACAGATGATGTGCAGTCAGGGATTAGTCACTTAGTGACTGTGAGAACTGAAAAGCTCTGAGGTGGGCTAGAGGGCAAGAGGATTAGATTCCTGCCACCCATGCCCATGACGGCCTGATTCATGATCCTGTATCCTTCCTGTCTAGTGCTTTTGCTAAATTCATAGCACATGGTAGGATCAGGGCATGTTCATCTTGAAGTAGGGCCACATTTCAAGTAAGCTACTCTCCCTTCTAAAAGTTCATTAAAGTTAAGAATTTCCTTGTTTTGTGTGTTGTTGCTGGACCTCTTCTCAGCTTTGTCAAATGATATTTCATATGAAATCACTTTAGTGATTCTTTTTTTTTCCCCCCTTTCAGTTTTCTGAGACACAGTTTCACTGTTTAGCTCTGGCTGTCCTGGAACTCGCTTTGTAGACCAGAGTGGCCTCGAACTCACAGAGATCTGCCTGCCTCTGCCTTCCAAGAATTGGGATTAAAGGCATGTGCCACCAACACCAGGCTCATTTTAGTAATTCTTTATGGACCCTGAATCTGCCACATGAGTTATCTCAACCTATTCCTTTGGTGTTCTATCCCAAACACTTCACCAAAGTAGCTCTTTGATGGTATAAACTACAATCTTCATTCAAGCCTTTTGCAGATAAGCAAAGATACCATGGGAACTTGTCAGACTATCTGGCTTGTCAAGTAAGGAAGGATGGCACCAGGAGGGCACCAGGAGGGCACCAGGAGGGCAGCTGTGTCTCCAAAAGAAAACCTTGCCCAGATATCCATGGGCAAGGAAGCTGAGAATGATGTTTTGTTATTAAATGCTACACCACACTGTGGAACTGGGTCAAGGAGATCTGAGCTGGAGGAATCTGCTTGGCCATTTATTAGATGTGTGGTCTTGGTCTTACCACCTGCCCCACACACATGAACTTGAAACAAGTAACATTTGAGCTTAGTGGCTTGGACACTGTAGGCTTCCTTCACAATGTGTTCCTTGACACTTACTGTGCCCTGTAGCCACAATGCCAACAAGGTATTCAGGATTCACCAGTCATATTTTGTTAATAGTGATTAACAAGTACAACTCATAACACAGTTCTAAATCAATTTACAAAAAGTTCATTACAGAAATTTCAGCGACTTACTTTAGGAGTAATCATTTAAAAAGACAAAGTAGAAGGTGGCAATCAAGATGTAGTTTAGCAATTGAGCACCTGCCTGGTATTTATAAGGACTTGGATTTGATCTCTAATGCCACACAAAACAAATCAAAACACAACAACAACAACAAAAATCTAGCCTGGCAGTGGTAGCACATGCCTTTAATTCCAGCACTGGGAGGCAGAGATAGCTGGATCTCAGTGAGTTTGAGCTCAGCCTGGTCTATAAAGTGAGTTCCAAGATAGCCAGAACTGTTACAAAGAGAAACAACAACAACAACAACAACAACCCCAGAAAAACAACAACAAAAAAACCCCCAAAATTCGTATGTGTAGAAACATGGTATAAGCATGTTACAGACCTCTAAGGTAGAAAGAAGACAGAGTTCTAAACACACAGGAAAAACCCAGCAACTTCTTTGTTAAGCTGCATGCTCAATGCTTTCCTGTGCTACTGCCTTATCTCAGGTCTGTCACTGGGAAATCACTCAGGACAGTGTTACTCATCACGGATCGGGTGGTCTATTAGACTTTCATCCTAGACCACTTTTTCTTTTCTTTTTTTACTTTTCTTAATTTTTTTACAGTCAAGGGTCTCAATGTGCACCCCAGGTTAGTCTCAAATCTATGGAATACTGAGGTTGCAATCAGGTGCTACCATGCCAATACTGTATTTATTTATATTTAACATGGTATGAACCAGGCTCTGGCTGTGCATGCCTATCGTCACATCACTAGGGAAGTGGAGGCAGGAAGACTGAGAGTCAAGTTCAGCTTGGGCCATGTGGTCACACCCTATTTGAGAAACAAATAGCCAGGTGGTAGTGGTGGTGCATGCCTTTAATCCCGGCACTTGGGAGGCAGAGGCCGGCAGATCTCAGTGAGTTCGAGGCCAGCTTGGTCTACTAATCAAATTCCAAGACAGTCAGGACTGTTAAACAGAAAAACCCTGTCTCAAAAAACTAAAAAATCCAAACAAACAAAAAAAAACCACCAAAAAACAAAAACAAACAAAATAATGAATTAAAACCTTAAAAGTTTTAAGCTAGGTAGGCGTGGCGGCTCAGGCGTATAACCTCAGCATTTAGGGCGTAGAGTCAAGAGCACTGCTACAAGTTCATTTTACATACTGAGTTTCAGTCCAGCAAAGATGACACTGAGAGACCCTATTTCCCAAAAGTAACAACGACCAAAGTGGCTTAAGAGGCAGATTAAGCATCAAATTTACCTGTTTCTCTTCTTCTGGCATGTTTTTTTCCAGTTCAATTAGGTATTCCTCATCGAGTTCAGAACTAGAATCATCAGTAGCTTTGTCCCCCACCATGTGTGCCCCGGGCTGCTCCTCGTCGAATGAGGCACTGCAGTCATGAAAACACTCCTCTTCTCCACGGTCCTCCTGCGGATGGGCACTATCATCCTTCGGTAGTTTGCTCTGGGAAGGCTGACCCTTGGGATCAGAAACCTGGGGGCAGGCTGACTCTGCTTCCGGAGACTCTGTAACTTTCAAACCATTGAACAGATCTTCTGGAACCTTACAGTTTTCTGACTTATCATCCATGCTGAGTTCAGGGAGGGAGGTGAGGCTAAATGTCTGGAAAAAGGAAAAAAAAATGTGTTATGTAATATATGTATTTACGTATTCTTAAATTCTCTCTCATACCTAAACAAACCTCCACATCCAATCTCCAAAAACAACTTTCTATTCTCTGACTGGGAGTCATTATTTTTAAAAATAGGCTATTACCAAGTGTGGTGCCCCATACCTGTAGTCATCATTAGGGAGCTGGAAGACAGGAAGTTCAGAAGTTCAAGGTCATCCTTGGCTACACAGCAAGTTTGAGGTTAGCCTAGGCGACTTGAGACCCTGTATTAGCCTGTTCTCCCACCAAAAATAGATAATAAACTCACACTCGATACCAATTATCATTTTAACTGATAGCGTTTCCTAGCCAAATATGGTAAGACCAATATCCCACTTCCCAACGATGTTGGAGATAGAGTCTCAGACCTTGTGATGCCACCGTTATAACCACTGAGTCACACCCTCAATCCATACCCTAAATTAAAATGCTGATTCTAATGTGACTCTTCCACACCCCGCTGTTTTCTGGGTAGCACACATTAGGCAGCAGCCAAAACGTGCCAAGAAGAAAAACAAACGGTTCTAATCTTTGTTAGAATAAATGATCAAGTCGTCAACTGGAAACAACGATGTCCGTCTGGGCCACCATCGCCACCGGAAGGCGAAGAATAAGTTTCTTGTGGAGTGCAAGATGGCATCTGTGCTCAAACCCTGCCCATCAACTTAACTGAAATGCAAGCGGTATAGCTTAGGTAGCTGATTCTGGAGAGAGAGCCTTTGCGCAGGAATTTTTAAAAGGATACATCAGGGGGTCAGAACCAGGCATTGGAAGGGTTGGTTCTGCTGTCCAGATCCTGACATTATTGATCTGCAGTCGGGTTAGGACACCGGTATTTTTTTTTTTAATTGACCAGGTGATCTTTACAGTGCAGCCTATAACTACCCCTGTCCTAAAAGCTGAGTCAGAACACCCACTCTCACTCTGGTAGCAGCAAAACCACGCCAATGGCCCAGTGTCGCGTTAAAGTCCGAATTCGTCCTAGCCCGTTCCAAGAAAAGTTAAATCGGAGGGTCAGGAACGCGCAGGCTTCGCCTCTACGCGGATGTCGCTCTCCTCCCGGATCTGAGTCAAGGCTGGGAAAGCGCCTTCACGTGTGATACCACGCCTGTTCCCCCCGGCCACACTCCTCACCCCACGCCGCGAGACACACGAAGTTCTTCCCAAGCTCACGGACTTCTCTTCAGCTCTCTGGCCCCGACACCTTCTACTTCCTCTCAATCAGGTGCACTTCCGGCCTCACTGACCAATGGCGTCGTTGTTGGCAAAGCATTCTGGGAAATGTAGTGCCCAACTCAAAGAGAGTGAGCGGAAGTGGCTGTGTGACGTCACTGTGCGGCTCAGTACCTTGAGCCACTGCTGCTATCTTGAGTTACGTCAAAACTTAGTCAGCACATTTTTTTTTTCTCCCCAAGACAAGGTTTCTCCGTAGCTTTGGAGCCTGTCCTGGAACTACCTCGTTTAGAGCAGGCTGGCCTCGAACTCACAGAGATCCGCCTGGCTCTGCCTCCCAAGTGCTGGGATTAAAGGCACATCACAACTTTTTTTTTTTTAAAGCGAATGTTCGTTGTTTCAAAAAGTCACTCTGGCGGTCCTCGTGATAAGAATGTGTAGAAGAATCCGAAAACAAACTTTACCACCAAATAAACATTTTCCTTCAGTATTTTCCTAAGGACCTTTCAAGATGTCTGCTAGGAGAGTAACTGTTCTATGACTCTAAATATTACGTAGGTGTTCAACTCATTTCCTCATGGTTGTACGGGGTTTCTCAGAGCCTATCTTATGATATAGTGGAACAGAAGGAATGCAAAAACAGATAGGTGAGTTCAGCTGCTGCGTGAGCCCTTCTACCTGTGAGATAAGGCTTCCATACCCTCAACTATCCTGTATTAAGTCAGGGATCTGCGAAAATGGAAACAATGTCCCTTTTCTTGAGACTGGATCGCAAAGATGGAGAAAATTAAAGAGATGTGGGGGAGAGAAAGGAGCCCCTCATCAGATCTGGTTGAAGTCTTTCCTAGGCTGAGCCAAGAAATTTCCTCAAGGGGCTAGAAATATGGCTCAGTGGCTGAGAGCAGTGGCTGCACTTCCAGAGGACCCGGAGTTCAGTTCCCAGCACCCACATGGCAGCTCACAACTGTCTGTAACTCCAGTTCCAGATCTGATACCTCGTCTGGTCTTCATGACCACCATGCATACATGTAGACATTCATACACACACACAAAAATAAATTAATAATAAAAAAATTGAAAAAGAACTTCCACAGAGCTATACAAAATTTCATAGACAGAAACGCTGTTCGCAGCCTGGTCTACAAGAGCTAGTTCCAGGACAGGCTCCAAAGCTACAGAGAAACCCAGTCTCAAAAATCAAAAAACAAACAAACAAAAAACAAAAAAGAAAGAAAAGTTAGAAACGCTGTTCCTTTAATTTGTTTTTTTTTAAAAAAAATATAGATGCTTTAAGAATTAAATTAGAAATAAAACATGCTTAAGGTTTAATTATACCCAATAAATCATGAACCATATCTCTGGCTCCAACCTGTAGTTTTCCCACAAATAAGCTTGTGAGGGGCTGGTGACATGACTCAGTGGGACAAGGCACTTGACAACAGTTTGATGATCAGAGTTTGATCTCCAGGACCCACACGGTAGAAGGAGAAAACCAACTCCTGCAAGCTGTCATCTGATCCACACTAATACATCCTGCATTCAGACATCGGTACTCACCTCTTACTGTCTGTCTTTCTTTTCTTGCTCCCCCGATACTAACTAAGATAAACAAAAGGTATACCATTCTAGTGTTGTGTTTCCCATAGTGTTTATGTGATCTGGTTCACCTGGTATGATGTACAATGTTACTAGCTTAGCTTAAATTCCCCTGATCAAATATTTACTATGTGATAAAAAATGAAAAAGTATACTACATTATGCTTCATAATTTTCTTTTGAGGAGTAAGATAAGAATCCCACTTCAAGGGGCTGGAGAGATGGCTCACTGGTTAAGAGCGCTGGCTATAGCCGGGCGATGGTTGCGCACGCCTTTAATCCCAGCACTCGGGAGGCAGAGGCAGGTGGATCTCTGTGAGTTCGAGACTAGCCTGGTCTACAGAGCTAGTGCCAGGACAGGCT
>NW_004949128.1:2298670-2309253 GCF_000317375.1 Microtus ochrogaster | reverse complement strand
CCACAGAGAAACCCTGTCTCGAAAAACCAAAAAAAAAAAATAATAATAATAATAATAAAAGCTAACCCTCCTAAAGAATCTGAGCTTCACAGGAGTAGAAATATTCGAAAGAACTCAGGTTGCCTGGGCATCTTAGAAAATACCATTAATCCTAGAATTTAAGAGATAGAAGCAAGAGGACCTGGGAGGCTCAAGGTCTAGCCTTGGCTACATATTTTGATTTTGTGATAGCTGGGACCCTGCCTCAAACCAAACCAAACCACAAAATCCCAGCCAGCCAAACCAACACAGCATGGCTATTGACTCCTGATACGTCTTCCATTGTTGCTGACAACTGAACCTTCACAATGCCATCAGGATGCGTTCGTGTTCTTACCCCATCGTGGTTCATGGGGCTTAAATGAGACATTGAGCCCTGAACACCTAGTAAGGCCTTGGCACACAGCTCTAACATAGAATAGGTTTCTTTCAACTGGGCTTGGTGCTGCACACCTGTATCCCCAGCACTTGGGCGGTGGAGACAAGAGGATCAGCAGTCTGAGATCATCCTTGGCTACGTAGCACATACAAGGCCAGTCTGGGGCGAGTGGGACTTTGTATCCAGAAAAAAAATATATATATAAATTTTAATCCTAGTACTCAGGAGAGGCAAAAGGATTATGGATTCATGGCTAGCAAAGACCCTGTCTCAAAAAACAAACAAAACGAAACGACAGGAGCCAGTGAGACGCTCAGTGGATAAAAGGCCTTTGCTGTCACAGCTGACAATCTGGGTCCAACCCCCAGCTTCACACTGTAGAAGGAAAGAATCAACTCTCACAAGTTGTCTGCTGGTTTCCATATGCACACCAAGGCATGTGTGTGTGAGCAAGCGTGTGCACAAGCACACACACACATCTCACCACGCCACACTAAATAAAAGTTTAAAAATCAGAACTCCAAACCAGTAAAACCAAACCCTTGACACGAATCACATATAATTGTTAACCATGTTACTGTTAAAACATTTGCGTAACTTTCTGTCCATCTTGGCTAGAATAAAGCCTGAAATTCCTTACTGTGACCTCCTAGACCTTTGTGATTCAGCCTCCTCCTTGGTCTCTGATCTTTGTTGGGGTCACTTTTCTTTTTAGCCATTCGCTATTTGTAACTTACAGATACTCTTTTCCCTTCTCTAGATGTTTGTCACTGTGTTCCCTCTCGGGGACACTGGTGACAGCTGCTCCCTATCTTGCTCACACTCTTTCAGGTCTCCCCTTAACGCCACCTAAGTGTGTCACTCTATCACATGGTCTCCTGCGTGTCCATCAGCATCTGGAAGAGCCTTGACGATTTGCTTAGTTGATTTGTATGCCCCTTTCCCCAGGACGTCAAGATGCACAAGGACAGCACTCTTGGCTGCTTGATATCCTGAGCAGCATCTCAATTTCGAGATTTTCCTGGTATCAAGGACAAAATAGGAACTCAAATACAGCTTTTTAGTTCAAAACAATTTTGAGACAGGCTTTCCTGTGTAGCCCTGGCTGTCCTGGAACTCTCTGTTGACCAGGCTGGCCTCGAACCCAGATATCCACTTGCCTTTGTCTCTCGAATCCTAATATTAAAGACTTGTACTACCACTGTCTGGCCAAATACGGCTTTTTAAACTACTTCATTTATTTATTAATTCACTTATATAAGACAGGTTTTCATTTTTCCTAGTCTGACCTTGAACTAAAAATCTAGCTGACCTTGAACTTCTGATCCTTTTGTCCTAACCTCCCCAGTGCTGGGATTACAGGCTTGTACTACCACATCTGGTTTTATTCAGTGCTGGGGATCGAACCTAGGTCTTTGTGTATTGGAGGCAAGTACTCTATTAACTGAGCCATATCCCCAGTTCCAAAACTCAAATATTCATTGTGTAAACATATAACATCAGTAGGTTCTATTATTGCAATGTTAAGACAGAGGCTCAGAGAATTTAAAAGTCTATCCTCACCCCACCCACCTCCAGTTACAGACAGCTGGCAAAACTGAGTGTGGATTTAAAATCTGAGCTAGCCACAGGGTATATGTTCTTCTAAAGGGCTAAGACACTGAACAGATAGAATAATTTAACTGAAAAAAAACAAGAAGTGCCTTTGAAAGTCATTTATATCTACAATAATATTTGTGGGTGTATACTTGGCAAGAGAATATGTAATTGTTCAGTTTTAGGCAAATGGCTCAGAGCCTGGTTGCAAATGAGATCTTTGTGGCTGGTGATGGATGGCTGAAGATACCATGTGTAATGGAGACTGGCAGTCTTGGAAGGAGTTACCCAGGAAGGTCGGCATCCTGTTGCCAGATGCCCAGCCCCCATTTGCCCTCAACCTTGGTCATTTGGCCAACAAAGAGACTTCAAAACTGCCATTATAAACAGAACAGTGAGCTTGCCCTCTCCCCAGGATTCATCAGCCGGAACAAATAATTTATTCTGAGTTATGAAACACATTGTCAACCTCTTATTATATTAAATATTGATGCCTATGTTAAAGCATAATGCATTGTGTGCATTTTCCACTTTGTAAGTTCAGGCAGGAAGCCAATTCCTTCTCTCTCTCTCTCTCTCTCTCTCTCTCTCTCTCTCTCTCTCTCTCTCTCTATTTAAATTTGAGATAAGGTCTCACTAACTATGTAGTCAGAGTTGGCTTGGAACTTACTATGTGGCCCAGGATGGCCTTGAACTCACAGAGATATGCCTGCCTTTGCCCCCCCAAGTGCTGGGATTAAAGGTGTGTGCACATGCCTGACATTTTAAGCTAACTCTTTCATACTAGTCTTCTCTACTAGAGGGAAAAATGTAGTAGGATTTTCCAACATGGATTAGAAAGCATTCTTACAAAGGGTCAGGCTGCCAGCATTTCTGATTTTGTGGGCCATCTAGTCTCAGGTGCAGCCACTCAACTGCTACTGACCTGAAAGGTAGTGCAACAACCCTATAAATGAGTAAGAATGTTTGTGGCTCAATAAAGCTTTATTGCAACAACAAGCATCAGAGGCTGATGAGGTGGCTCAGCAGGTAAAGGTGCTTGCTGCCAAGCCTAATGACCCTAAAGCCTGGAATGCTTGTGGTGGAAGGAGACATCTGACCTTGAAGTGTTAGTTACGATCCTGGGCACATGCCACTCACTACTCATTCCCAGCTAGGTTCCACCTCTTAAAACTTCTGTCACATCAGAATACCATCACCGTCCGGTGTCTGAGCCTTTCAAATATGGGAGGTGTCTCACCCAAACTACAGCATTAACTTCTGAACTTCTCTTGAAGCCAGAAGAAAAGGGCTCCTTACCTTTTTTTTCCCAGCTGTAAGGCATTTTCTCAACTAGTGACCAATCGGGAAGGGCCCAGCCCATGGTGGGTGGTGCCATTCTTGGGCTGGTGGTCCTGGGTTCTATAAGAAAGTAGGCTTGAGCAAGCCATGTAAAGCAAGCCAGTAAGCAATACCCCTCCATGATTTTTGCATTAGCTCCTGTATCCAGCTCCTGTCTGGTTTGAGATCCTGTCCTGACTTCCTTCAATAATGAACAGCAATATGGAAGTGTAAGCCAAACAAACCCTTTCCCCCCCAACTTTCTTTTTGGTTATGCTGTTTCACTGCAGCAATAGAAATGCTAAGGCAGGTATGTGTATGCATGTGGGTTTGTGTACGTGAGTTGAGTGCCTGAGGATTCTTGGAAGAGGAAAGCTCAGTCTACAGTCATCACAGATGAAGCCAGACACAGAGAAAGCAAGATGAGAATGCCTCACTGATAAAAGGTATCAAGCCACTATGTAGCTAACATAGACAGGAATAATGGGCTAGTTTAAGATGTAAGAGTTAGTTAATAAGAAGTCTGAGCTAATAGGCCAACCAGTTTATAATAAATGTAGTAGACCTCTGTGTATTTCTTTGGGACTGAACAACTGTGGGATCAGGAAGGACAGAAATTTCTGTCAACAATAACTGTCTGGGGGCTGGAGAGATGGCTCACAGGTTAAGAGCATAGCCTGCTCTTCCAAAGGTCCTGAGTTCAATTCCCAGCAACCCCATGGTGGCTCACAACCATTTGTAATGGAGTCTGGTGCCCTCTTCTGGCCTACAGGCATATACACAGACAGAATATTGTATACATAATAAATAAATATTAAAAAAAACAATAACTGTCTGGCATCTCCTCTAAATACCTACCTGTCGTCATTTCCAACCCTTTACAACATGGTCTGGTTCGTTACTTAATTCAGCCATCTATGTCAAAATGTGGATGTTTTTAGGGCATTATTTTAAAAGATACTAAGAGCTCTCTCAAATATTTAAGTAGACATGTGCCACTGTACACATGGTGAAACCAAAGGACAACCTTGGGTATCAATCTTTGATTTCTACTACGTTGGAGACATGTGCCTGTTCTTTGCTGCTGCTGTAGAGCAGGCTAGTTGGCCTATGAACTTCCAGGGTTATGTTTCTGCTTCCCATCCTGAGGCACGTGAGCTGGGATTACAGCCACATGATATCACATCCGTTTTCACACATGTTCTGGGGATGTGAACTCTGCTATTTGTGTTTGTATGGCAAGCATCTTACACAATGAGCCATTTCCCAGCTTTCTATTTTCTCCTCTGGGGAAATTGTGCAAAGAACTAACTACAACAAATTGTTTTTGCTAATGGTTATAATCAATAGCCCTTTAGGTCTTAATTTTCTGTTATCACTTTGTGTGTGTGTGTGTGTGTGTAACTGTGCATGCCACAGTGAGTGTGTGTAGAAAAGAGACACTGGTTCTTTTCTACACATTGGTCCTGGGGATTGACTTCAGGTCACCATAGTTGTTGGCAATCACCGCTACCTGCTGAGTCACCTCACCAGCCCTTCAGGTGCTTAGACCTTAGATTTGGGGATGAATTTCTTGGAAATCACTGCTTTGAGGGGCTCCTGGATATGATAAGAAGAAACTTGAGTATACTTGGACTCTCGGGTCATTTCTGTCATACTTGCCTTTCAGGGGAACCAACTCCATCTGCAGCATCCTCCTGGACGAGTGTGAATAAATATAAATATAACAGAGGACTGTTTCTACAACGTTCCCTTACGTCAGGAGGATGAAGTGGAGGAGGCTACAGCACTCACTCTCTCGTCGTCCCCTTGGAGGGATTCTGCGACATAGTCACATCCAAGTCCCCATGCTCCCTCAGTACCAAAGGTCTGGACCAGAAGTCAGCTCCTCCGTCCTCAGTGACAATTCCCAGACCTCAAGCATCCTTCTGGATCATTGTGACAGTGGCACAGCGACAGGGCTAGGATTGGATGCAGCTGGTAACAGCCTGAGCTCTAACCAACATTTTACCCACAACCTATAATTTTTACAATCTTGAGGGCTGCAGCTTCTATTTTCAATTCCTGAGACCTTATGTCAGTCATTGAGTAGCATAGTGTTTCTCCAACCTCAGCAGTTAGGGTAGCCCAGCAGAGCCTCTGCTGTCTCAACAGCCCTCCACTATGTAAATAAACTTCATTGCATCACTCTCTCACTCAGTACCATTTATTTTCTTTTTGAGTTCTGAAGTGAGGTCTAGCTAGGTAGTCCAGGCTGGCCTAGAACTCACTGCATGGCCGAGGCTGGACTTGAACTTGTGGTGATTCTCTTACCTTGGCCTCCCATACTAGGATTATAGGCGATCCCGTATCCTCCTCTGTCTCCCTGAAAACTTCACTCATGTGCATATATACCCCCAGCTTTAGTGATGAGCACCTTGTTGGGGTGTAGTGGATAAACACATGGACACTTATGCTATTAGCCTTTCTCAGTGCACCTGATCAATGCAGGTGACATCTTTCTTCCACACACCTGGACCACTGCCAATCTGCTGACCTTCAGAGTGACCATGTACAACCTGAACTTCACTATCCTTTTGAGGGTCCACAGATTGAACCTTATACTTATGACTCAGCTCTTTGGGAGACCTCATCTTCCTTGGAAGGTGAGCAAGTGCACCGAGATGGCTTTCATGGCTCTCACTTCACAAGAGAGAAGTCACAAATGGACTGAACATTTTGGCAACTGCTGCTCCACTGATGGATGCTAAAGGGAAAGGCTCTGCTTTCTTTTTAAATAGGAAAGTTACGAATACGACATTAAAAAGCATGAACCAAAAATAAAGGTATCAATAAATTATGCATTGTCAAAATTAAATATTCCTGCACTTCAAAGGGCATGATTAAGGAAGTCAAATAGATGGTATCAACTGGGAGAAAATGTTTGTAAAGCACACACACAAACACATACACACACACATATGGAACTACATGCAATATAAATAGAAAAGTCTTTTCAAAAATTTTCATTTTTTAATTATGTGTGGTGTGCACTTGAGTGTTGGGGACTAGACCTCTTGCCGGGGTAGGGGCATGGGGATCAGAAAAATAAATAAAGAGTATAAAGACATGAGTAAAATTATAAAACAGAAAACAGGATGGTATCAGGAGTGTATTCCAGTGAATACTGAAATTCCTGTGTTTAATTTTCAGATGCTTTTATGCCCGAATTCAAAAGGGGGAAGAAGGCAACAAAAGACTTCTTAACATGATACAAAAGACAACTCAGTTAATTGCTTTAACACTTTGAGACATCAGCTGTGGGACAATGGTCTGTACCCTGTCACTTGTATTTTAAATAAACGCCGATTGTCCAGTAGACAGGCAGGAAGTATAGGCAGTGCGACCAGGCAGGAAATAAAGGTGGGGCAAAGAGAATTCTGGGAAGACGGAAGTTTCAGTCTGCAGTCATCACCCAGACACAGAGGAAGCCAGACACAGAGCAAACAAGATGTGACTGCCCTGCTGAAAAAGGTACCAAGCTAACATAGACAAGAATGATGGGCTAATTTAAGATGTAAAAAAGAATTAATTAATAAGAAGCCTGAGCTACTAGATCAACCAGTTTATAATTAATGTAAACCTCTGTGTGTTTCTTTGGGGCTTAATGGCTGCAGGACCTGGCGGGACAGAAACCTCTGTCAATAGACATCAGGTCATTAGCACTTTGTTGTTTAGACAGTGAAGCCACCCTAGACCAAATATCCGGAAGGCAGCCATTTCCTAGGTCAAACCTCCTGTTACAAAAGAAGGAGCAGAAGTATGCTTACATATCCTGATCATCTGTCAGAATGGAGTGGATCTACCTGTATGTGCCATCTAATGTCAAAAGAGCCAAGTCACTGCATCCTGGGTCAGGATGTGTGGCCCTGGTTGTTGTCAGCAATTTTTAGCAACCTCCAAACTCTGACCATCTGACAAGGTGGAAATCGGCTCACATTTCTGGGCTTCCACACCTGAGTGTGTGCACTTGCACAGACCAAGAGAGGATGTCGAACTTGGGTACTTGGAATTGAATCTGGGTTCTCTGGAAGAGCAGCAAGTGCTCCTAACAGCTGAAATATGTCTCCTTCTCCATAAATTAAGAAATCTTACACCCCAGCTTGAAACGGTACATCTTACTAAGATGAAAATATCTAATAAAAATGAGCAGTCGTGGATATATCATCAAAAATGCATGGAGGGCAAATAAGCACATAAATGACGTTTGACATTATTAGTCATTAGGGAAATGCAAATGTAAGCCCCTGGAGAGTAGCAATTATAGCCGACTAATGTGTCTGGTGCTGGCAAGGAGGCAGAGTTAAACTATCTCATGTCTTGCTGGCAGGAATGCAAATTGGCCCAGCAATATTAGAAACAGTCAGGAAAATTTTGTAAAGTTAAATATGCTTTTACCAGACACCCCAGCAATACTACTCTTAGGTATTTACCCAAGAGAAAGTAAGTGTGTGTGTGTGTCTATAGACTATAGCATTATTAGTCAAACTTAGGAAAACTACTCCTTTCCAGAAAAATCATCAACCCTGAACGATGTTTTCAAGGGTCCTAGATTCGCCGAAGCCAACACACAGGTTCCAGGTTAAGTAGTCTTAATCTAGAATTTCAGAACATTCCCCCAAATGGGAGCCGGGGGAAGGGCTGCAAGAAAGATCCAAGCTGAATTGCAAAGTAAGTATTCAATTCGTGTTCCTTACTCGCCTTGGACAGCAGGTGGCGCGCCCGCCTGCCTCAACTGCGAGTTGGTCACATTTCAAGAACCTGTTGGTCGCAAGGGGGCGTGGCTCGTTGCGGGTCCCTGTCTCCTCCAAGGAACAGCTTCCTAGTGTTGCAGGTATGCAGGAAGGACGTTCGTTCGGTTGTAGGCGGCGAGGAGCAACCCCAGGGTCCTATTCTTTCCCAGTGGTGAGCTGTCGCTGTGGCGTTGCCCGCCTGCTGAGCGCGGTGAAGAGACACGCCTCAGGGGTGCTCCCAGCGCTCGGATGTGGTGTCCCAGCAGAGCTTCTGGCAAGAGCAGAAAACACAGAAATCCGACTGCAAATACTTCCACATGTAAAGGAGGAAGTTGAAACCTTCCTGCATTATTTAAAAGGCACGAAAGCTGGAGATGTAGCTTAGTGTTAGACTCTTGCCTAGTTTGTGCGAGTAAGGAGGATTTAGGTTCAATCCCTTGTACTGCAAAATCCAAGTAAAATAAAACCAAACCGAAACGCATCAACATAACGACGGTTTGCTTTTTGGAAACCCTGACTCTCTTACAAAACTGTCATTTGCCTGTACACCGGGCTTCTTCCTCGTGGGCAAGAGTGTACATGTAAACCAACCGGGAATCGGGAATGGAGGGTAGACGTTAAAGCCTGGAAAGCAGCGAAGCTCATCCTGGGGAGGGAAGAAGAAACCTCTCTAACACAGCGCTGGGGAAAGTGGGTCCCAGAAGACAGTAGACATTGTCAGGCTATCCAATTAGTTGTCATGTACATCCGTCTTTACAAGATGAAGGTATCTGATGTGCAAGCAAAATAGTGTTTTGTAGGAGGATCAGGTTTTCCAAAAACCAAACAGCAGTTGTTTGCGTGGGGTGCAACCTAGCTCCGTTCCTAAGGCAATGATGTCTTAGAGCAATGCAGGCATGGTGGAACATGTCTGTCACTCCAGTACTGCCGAGGTTGAGGCAGGAGGATTACCTGGAGTTCAAGCCTAGCTTGTGTGAGTTCCAGGCTGACCTGAGTTAATATGTAATGTCCTGTTTCTGGGATGATGATGATGATAATGATGGTGATGTTTGGTCATGGACCAACTGTGTCTTATGAGTATAGATAGACAGATCAGGTGCCTCCCTGGGTCTTCCGTTTGCTAAAGCAGTTGGAAAGGGTGGCAGGTAGGATATGTCTGGTTTTTTTTTTTTTTTCTTCCTGAAACGAGGTTTCTCTGTGTATCTTCAGCGCTTGTCCTGGAACTCACTCTGTAGACCAGACTGGCCTTGAATTCACAGAGATCCTCCTGTCTTTAATTTAATTCCAGCAATCAGGTGATTGCTGGAATTAAAGGTGTATAGGCCGGGCGGTGGTGGCGCACGCCTTTAATCCCAGCACTCGGGAGGCAGAGGCAGGCGGATCTCTGTGAGTTCGAGACCAGCCTGGTTTCCAGGAGCTAGTGCCAGGACAGGCTCCAAAGCCACAGAGAAACCCTGTCTCGAAAAACCAAAAAAAAAAAAAAAAAACAAAAAAAAAAAAAAAAACCAAAAAAAAAAAAAAAAACCAAAAAACAAAGGTGTACACCACCACCTCCAGACATGTCTGCTTTTTTTTTTTTTTAAATAAGCTTTCTGAATAATTCTTCCTCTCTCCCGGTTTTTGTTTGTTTTATCATTTTGTCTGAGACAGGCTCTTGCTCTGTAGCTCACCTGACGTGGCACTCACTGTGTAGCACATGCTGGCCTTCAAACCTCTGGTTCTTCTGTCTCCATCTCCCAAGCGCTGGGTTCACAGGTCTGCACCACCACACCTGGAAACTCTGTGAGTCTGAGAACTACGGCCTTTGGTAGTTTAGATGCAAGAGCCATGTTCTGAGTATACAACTCCTTCCAAAGTTGATTTTCTACTCCATCCGTTCAGATGTGGGTCTGTAATCCCAGCCCTTGGGAGGCTGAAGCAGGAGAACTTTGGTGATTTGGAGGCTAACTTTGGCTATGTAGTGAGTACCAGACCTTCTTGCAAGATGACTCAGCTGGTGAACAAGCTAACTACTGAGCTTGACATGAAATTTGATCTTTGGGACCTACATGGTGAAAGAGAACAACTTGTACAGATTGTCCTCCGGCCTCCACACCATCAGGGTGGCATGTGGCCTGCTACCCTATGTACAATAAATAAATAACTAAATGTAAAATAATCTAATCAGAAATAAACAATAAAAACAAAACAACTTAGCCAGAATGTGGCTAAGTTGGTAGAGAACTTGCTAACAGGTATGAAGCCCTGGGTTCTTACTTATCCCAGCCCTGCAGTAAGCCAGACATATTGTTACATTCCTGTTACGTTGGGAAGGTGGAGGCAGGAAAATCAGGAGCCCAAGGTCATCCTCCATTGCACAGTGCATACCAGGCCAGCTTGAGTTGTATGAGAACCTCTCTCAAGAGCCTCTCTCCTTATTGTTGATAGTGCTGACCTATCATTAATATTGATGCCATTGAATATTAATTAGCTGTTTC
>NW_004949128.1:2294908-2298443 GCF_000317375.1 Microtus ochrogaster | reverse complement strand
CTTCTTCTTCTTTTTGAAACAGGGTTTCCCTGTAGCTTTGGCTATCCTGGAACTCACTTTGTAGATCAGGCTGGCTTTGAACTCACAGAGGTCCACCTGTCTCTACCTCCTGAGTGCTTGGATTAAAGGTGTGCACCACCGATGCCCTGTTTTGTGTGTTTCTTATATGTTTCTCATTTCTGTTTCCTGCTCTTTGATTTCTCATTGCAATGGTGTATAGAAGATTATATGGTAACTCCAGTTTTATCTGTGAAGTTTGGGGCTCAGGAGCATCAAACCTCAACAAAAACTAAAATCCAAACCAACTAACTAACGACAGCTAAACCCACTGAGACCTGGGGGAAGGGTGTCTAAAAAAAGGGCTAAATTCGTGACTTTAAAAAGTTTCAAAAGACAAGTATTGCATGGAAAAATCTTCCAGCCACTTTTCTCATCACTGTGACCAAATGCTTGGGCAGAAACAACTTGATAGGGGGAGGATTTCTTTTGGCTTATGGTTTCAGAGGTCATGGCTGCATGACATCATGTATTCAATCAGAATACCACTATGGCATGTTACTGTGTAGCGAGACAGTTATTCCCTCCCTAGAGAGATGCAAAGTAGAGGAGAAGGAGAAACAGGAAGAATCTGGGTCAAGATGCAACCCCTCCCTACATGCTCCCAATGACCTAGGTCCTGCCTCCTTCCTTTTACTGCCTCCCAGTAATGCCATACATTAAAAATCCATCACCATCCCATCCTCAGTGGAAGACAATGCTTGATGATGAGGCTTAACCAGCTGAGAATGACGCTGGGCCATCTACCCCTGTGACACACTTGATGTGGCAATTGCTGACCTAGTGTGTTCAAGCCAGACTGATTTCCCTGAAACTGAACCTGGGTTTTCTACATTGTGTTTTCAAATCTGACACAGGCCAGGTCCATTGTTCTTATTGCCTTCCCTCCCCGTCGCCGCCTCTGTGAATTTAGATTCTTCTGTATTTTGATGGAATTAGATTTGTTGAGAGATCTGTAGGCTGATTTTCATGTTTTAATCAAGAGATTTAAGGCATGAATAAAACACGAAACTAGCCTCGCTATGCTTATTTTTCATTAGCTATCATGAGACCAATTAAAATTTAATTTCTTTGATTTATTTATGTGTATGAATCATTTGCTTGCATGTATGTATGTGTATCGTGTATGTATGTGACTCACATATGTGCTTGAGGTCAGAATAAAGTGTCATATCCAACAGGGTTGAGAGCCAGAGTGTAGATGCTGGGAACTGAATCAGGTCCTTTAAAAGAGCAACAAGTGTTCTTAACCACTGAGTGTCATCTCTCCATCTTCATCAGATAATTTTAAAAATAAATTTTATTTGTTTATTACTATCTCTGTGTGTGCATGCATGTACGTGTGCAGGCATGCATGCATACACACATGCCGTGGTGCATGCTTGAAGGTCAGAAGACAACTTTTGGGAATTGGTTCTCTCCTTTCACTGTGGATTTTGGAGACTGAATTCACACCATCGAGCTTGTAGGGAAAAGACATGTACCTGCTGGTTCATCTTTGAGACAGGATCCCATGTAGCTCAGGCTGGTCTTGAACTCCTGATCATCCTGCCTGTGCTACCATGTGCAGATATGTCACCAGATATTTGAAGAAGCTGCTGATGTTGGAAATATTGAAGATGGCTGGATGGAAGGCATGGGATACATGCCTGTAACTCTTAACACTTGCTATCATGTGCAGATATGTCACCAGATATTTGAAGAAGCTGCTGATGTTGGAAATATTAAAGATGGCTGGATGGAAGACATGGAATACATGCCTGTAACTCTTAACACTTGGGAGACTGAGGCAGAGGGATTGTTGTGAGTCTGAGGCCCACTTCAGGCCCAGTTCAAGGCAATGTGGATATGTGATAAAATTCTGTCTCCCAAACCAAACCGGAAAAAATAAGATAGTGCTGATTTGTGCAAAGTCTTTCACATTTTGTCTTCTTTATCTCCCATCCTAACCTTGAAAGGTAGGTGCTAAACAGATCCTCAGCGTACTTGCAAGACTTGGCGCCTAGGTGGCATCTGGTCTGGGTGGGAGCACTGACTTGAACCCCAGTGCATGCTCACAGCTGTTCTGTGCCTCCTTCGTCAGGCCCTCACCCACAGCATGTGTGCTGTCCGAGACACCCAGACTTTCTTTCCCCAGTCATACTCTTAGAACCACCAGCAATGTGTGTGTGTGTGTGTGTGTGTGCAATTTGTGAGCATGTGTATGTGTTCACATGGGCATGTGTACATATCTGCAGCTGTGCACCTGGTGTGTGTTTATGCAGAGGCTAGAGGTGAATGCCGGCATCTTCCTCAATCATTCTTCACTTTAGCTTTTGGGACAGGAGCTCTCACTGAACCCGAAGCTTGCCATTTCAGCTGGACTGACTGGTCAGTGAGGCCCAGTGTCTACCTGTCTCCATCTCCCCAGTGCTGGGGTGACAGATGTTCACCATGGTGCCTGGTTTCATTTTTTTTTAGTTATTTTTTGAGAATCTTATATATGTTTATATCATTTCCACCCATCTCTCTCCCTACTTTAACTCCTCCAGGGTTCTCCTACCTCACTCACTCCCAAATTCATGACTTTTCTATAATTATTGTTGCTACACACACACACATGCATGGGAACACACATGCACACGTGCATGCGCACACACATGTATACACACACACCTGCACACACACACGAACATGCATACACATGCAAACACACTATCCTGAGCCCATTTAGTGCTGCTCTTACATACACGTGTTCAGGGCTGACCACTTGGGTTTAGATAATCTACCAGGAGGTTCTTCACTAGAGAAGACTGATGCCTGCACCTCCCCCCCCCACGCCTTGCAGCCATTGATTGCCTGTAGCTCTTTATCTATGGGTGGGAACTCGTGAACTCTCCTCCCCCCCTCCCCCCCGAGTTGTCATGTGGGCTAGTGCTGTCATTATGCAGGTCTTACTTACGTAACCGTACTGTTGAGAGTTCATGAGTACAGCATCCCTGTCTGGTCTAGAAGGATGCTATGGATCCTGGTCCTCTGGCTCTTAAAGTCATTCCACATTCCCTGAGCCGTACGTATAAGGGTTGTATTGCATATGTAGATTGGGGCCGGGGCCCTGTTTTTCTATGAGTGCTGGAGATTCAAACCCAGATCCCCATGCTTGTGCAGAAAACACTTTATCCATGGAGAGGCACTTCCTCACTCCGCCCACAGTGCTTTAGTAACTTAAAAATACTTTCTCTTGAGAAAGTGTCTTAGGTAGCTCAGGGTTGCAGAGGCTGGCCTTGAACTCCCGAACTTCTTCCTGCCTCACCTCCCAAGTACTGGGATTACAGGTGTGCTAGACTAGTCCAACTTTTATTCATGTTTTAAAATTTTATTTTTACTTTTATTTTGGCCTGATCTCTTTGAGTAATGTTTCTTTAAGCTTCAGGAAATACATACATACATACACACACACACACACACATATTTGTGTTTTTTTGTTTTTTATTTATTT
>NW_004949128.1:2282157-2294634 GCF_000317375.1 Microtus ochrogaster | reverse complement strand
TGAGAGCAAGATGGAAAAGAGCTTGTGTTTTTTTTTTTTTTTTTTAATTTGTCTTAAGACTGTATCTCACTCCACAACTCAGGCTGGCCTGAAACCATGTAGCCCAGTCTGTCTTCAAACTAACCTCAACTTCCTGAGGTTGCAAAAGTAAGACACCGGTTCCGGCCTACAACATTCTTTTATTTATTTATTTATTTATTTATTTATTTATTTATTTATGGTTTCGAGACAGGGTTTCTCTGTGGCTTTGGAGCCTGTCCTGGAACTACCTCTGTAGACCAGCACAACATTCTTTAAGTCTGTGATGAACATGTGTCTTTCTTTTTAAAGAAGAACCCTGGCAAGGCATGCTGGCACACAGCTATATACCTAGCACTTGGGAGGCTGAGGCAGGAGGTTGCTTCTGGACGGATAACAAGACCTATATAAAGAAACAAACCGAAAGAACCCCCTGCAGAGAAGTGAACCCCGAGATCTAAGGCTCTGGAGTCTATGAACAACTTGAAGTTCTTTTTTGGTCTGTATATTTAGATTTCCTAAATTTCAAATATCCACGTAGACAACTGAATAAGGAAAACCTCTGTGCATAGCTGCCGTTTGCTGAATGCTCACCAAGTGTCTGGCACGGTGTTTGCTGTTCCGCCCTCACTGTATCCTTTGGTCTCCTCAGGGCTAGAAGTACACACCATTGTTTATCGTCCATTTCTCATAGTAAATTAAGTTGAGGTTAGATTGGTGACATAAACTGCTGAACATGACAAGCTGCTGAGTGGCAGAGGTGGGGTTTGATCTTGGCTCTGGAGGGAGATCTGTCAATCCAGCTTGCCAGGCCGCTTGCTTCGTTACTCTGATCGGCAGATTTACTCTGACGCAGGTCTGGGCGGTGACAAATGGACCTAAAGCATTCGGGTGGTCAGAGGGTGTAGAGAGACACGACTTTGTACTAGGCTGGAGTCCAGATCACAGAGGACCTGTCCATTCCCAGAGCTCTGGTAAACTGCCCTCCCTGGGCCAGCACACAGTGAGGGATGTGGAGAGGCCAGCGTCATGCTGGCTTGGCTCGAGGCTGATCTGGGGCCCAGTACTCTCTGGGGGGTGCTAGCTACTACTTGGCCAATGTTCACTCTGGAAGGAGGCAGGCAGCTGCCACCACTCTGCACGCTCTCCCTCCCCCCTCCGCCCCCCACAACGTCTGGGCGACCTCCAGATACCAGACACTGATAAACTAACTGTATCCAAGCAGAGCAGGAAATGCCTTTGGTGCCTGTGGTTTCAGATTTCCAAGATCCAAATTTAAAACCCGAATCTGTCCAGACATTTGCATGTCCGTGTTGACACCGGGGGGGGGGGGGGACACAACCTCAGCGAACCTTGGTACTTCCTGGTGGGCTGTAGGGGCGTGCCTGTTTGTGAGGTGGGAAAGGAGGTCCGAGATAGCAAGGCGAAGTGCCTGGAGGCCCCGCAGAGCCAGGGCTTGACTCCAGGTCCGGCTGGGCCAAATTGCTTTCATTCTACAAGACCTGCAAGACCTGCGAGGTTCCGGGGTGATCCGGACAGGCCCAGGGAAGGAACTGAGGGACGAGGAAGCTGAGAAGGCCAGGCTCTGTCCTTTCCACGTGTCCTCACTCTCTTCTCTCGGGATCCTGTAGAAGGATCACTTGAAGGAAGATTTGTGCTGCTAAGAAAACGTGTTTGGAGGACCCAAGTTGTTTCTTCTTCCCTGGGAATAATAAGGTTTATCCCCCGCTTCTATGTAGGAACAAGAAGAGGTGGTTGGGAGGATGTCCTCAGTTGCAGCATGATAACACACAGTCCTGGAGACACAAGCATAATTAATGGGTTCTTGTAACTTCGGTGAAACTTCGGCAAATTCTTTTAAAAAATATTGCTGTTGCATTTTAGTGTGTGTGTGTGTGTGTGTGTGTGTGTGTGTGTGTGTGTACATGTGACACACACCACAGTGCCTTAGAGGAGGTCAGAGGATAACTTGGCCAGATTCAGTCCCCTAATTTCACCATGTGGGTCCCAGGGATCCAATTCAGGTTGTCAGGCTTGGCAGCGAACACCCTTACCTGCTCAACCATCTAGTCGACCCTTGCCAAATTCTTAACCTCAGTCATCCATCTGTAGAAACAAGGACTTGGCTGAGATAATTCTAGTTCACTTATGACACCTGGGAATCTAGGATTAACTCATGACATCCTAGATGGAGGATTCTAAATTGCTTGATTTTTTTTTTTTTAAATTTTGGTGTATTTGTGTGTATACTTTTTGGGATGGCATTGTCTATAGTTTCTGTGGTATCGACTCCTGTAAGTTGTCCTTGGGCCCCCACACCTGCTGTGGTACCTGTTCACCCTTACAGCGAAATAAAATAATAAATACGATAATGGTAATAGCAACAGTATCACTTATAATGATAGCTTAACCCCTTACCCCTTTGTCCCAAAAGAAAGGACCTAGAATTTGATCACACATGAAGGAAGAGGAAATGCGAGGCTCTCCTTGTCTCTCTCCCCACAAATTACTCAAAGCCACACACGAGAAATGATTTTTAATATCTGACTTGGTTTCCAACCCCATTAAAGTGCCAACATTGACCAGAGAACACGGAGGGGCTTGAGAGGTACAAAGTCAAGAGACGAACAATAAAACCTGACTTCGCCAGGGCTCACACACACTCCGCCTCCACGCGCAGGCGGGCAGGCCCCCCACAACGCACCCATGCAGCCCACACGTACACCGCACAGACACACGCACGTGTACCCACAGATAAATACGTATAGAGGGGACTCTTAATATATATATACAGAGAGAAAAGAGAGAGAGACTTAAGTCCCGGCCGGCCGGCGTCAGGGGGCCCCCAGGCTCTCAGCATGCTCAGCCCAGCTCTCCGCTGTACCTGGCACCCATGCCCCTGCCAGAAAAGCAGCTGCCCCTCTCCCCGCCCCCCTCCCCCTTGTCCCCTTGAGACCCTGTGTCTACCCGGGGCTGACACTTTTCCCCCACGCCCTCCCTCCCCCCACGATGGTGTCCTCCCCCGGGGTGTGTGGGGGGGGGTGGGAAGGAAAGGGACCCTAATAGTGCCCGGGCGCCAGGGGCATGTTGCTCTTGAAACCCGGCTGCCCATTAACCAGATCGGTCGTGGCGTCGCAGGCCCCGTTGCTGGCGTCACCCTCGGTGCCGGGGCTCTCTGGCTCGCCCAGGAGCTTGAAGGTGAAAAGGGGCCCGGAGTCGAGGCGGCTGCGACGGCCCTGAGGCTCTGGCAGGCTGAGCAGCGCCCCGGGTTTCCACTCGGGGAAGGCGCACAGCTCCACTGGTGGCTGGGCTCCACGACCCAGGTAGCCCGGGCTGGGCGAAGCCGAGGGCAGGGTCCTCTGGCTGCCACTCATGCAGCTGCCGCTGTCGTCCAGAGAGTCCTTCCGCGACTGCGATCGCTCCAGCGATCCGCCGCGCGTCCACGGCCTGTAGGTGTAAGCGCAGCCGCCCAGACGACGGCGGCGGCGACGCCGGCGGCCACCGCGGCACTGGCACCCAAGGATACGCACGAAGGCGCGCTTGAACTCCTTACTGGAGCACGGGTAGATGATGGGGTTGAGGCAGCTGTTGAAGTAGCCCAGCCAGAATACCACCTTGAACACGGCGTCCGGGGGCTTTAGGGTGGAGAACAGGGAACCTGCAGGGGTGCAGACAGAAAGACAGCGGTTGGTCAGTACACTCTCTTCTCCGTTGCTCTCCTAAACTCTGCTTGGTGGCAGTTTCCCCACACCCATGTTTTGTCCCAGATGATTTTCTATCCCTGCAAGCTAGCCTTTTCCATTTTTAAATAAACAAATTTATTGGGGGGTGGGGCAGGTGCTCATTGGTTTGTCACAAAGGCCAGCGTTTGAATGCCAGCACCCACAGGGAGAAATCCCCAAATTCCGGATCCAATGCATCTGACGCCCTCTTCTGGCCTCGGGAACACTACACACATGCGCATATGTACTCACACAGATATACACATAGAGCTTGGTGATGGTGGCACACACCTTTCATCCCAGCACTCTGGAGGCAGAGGCAGGCAGATCTCTTTGAGTCTGAGGCCAATCTGGTCTACAGGGCGAGTTCCAGGACAACCATGGGAGTTACACAGAGAAACTATATCTCGGAACAAAACAAAACACGAATAAACAAACACAAGATAAGTCAGGTGTGGTGGAGTACACTTTTAATTCCAGCACTTAGGAGACAGAGGTAAGTGGTGCTCTGTGAGTTCAAGGCTAGCCTAGATCCCTAGTGAGTTTCAGGTTTACAAAAAAATAAAAAATAAAAATAAATAAGAAAGAAAGATGAATGAATACCAGCTGATAACTTCTCTTCTGTCTATGAAACCTCTCCTGATTTAGGTAAATAGGTAAACAGTCCCAGCTGTTAGGTTTCACAGTTCAGCGCTTATTCCTTGTACCCATGCGATCTTAGCAATCTCTTGTAATGGCGTACCTCATTTGGTTCAGGCTGCCTATGCCAGGGGCTTTACCTATATTACTTAATCTTTCTCAAAAACTTAGGGAATATGTTTTTGTTCCCATTTGTTCCCATGGTAAATAGGAGCCATGTTAAAAACCCCAAAACAAAAGCAAAAGAAGACAACATAAAAGACTTTAAGGAAATGTTGGAATGAAGAAGGAAAATGACATAGTGTTTCAAAAGGATAATCCACAAGGCAAGAAGAGAAGCTGTTTATATTCTTTCAAGCAGCTAAAAGGTTGATATTAAGAATATAAAAAACTCTCGAACATGGAAAAAGAGCGGAAGAGGTCTTGTGTCCAAGGCCTCAGGTTCAGTTCCAAGGACTGCAAAGAACAATGAGGGAATAGCCTTCCTCCTTGTCTGCTAGGGGACTGTCAGAATTCGGGCATCTGTACTGGCCTGACCTTGGAGTAACATCCTCAGCTGTGGTCACTAAGAGCACCTCCTGTGCACATTCACTATGTTCCCTTTTAAAACACCTCCTCTCTCCTCTCTCTCTCTCTCTCTCTCTCTCTCTCTCTCTCTCTCTCTCTCTCTCTCCATCTGTCTGTCCCACCCACCTCCTCTCTTCTCTTCTGCTACTCCTGTCCCCAGAGGCTGATCTCCTCTCTCCCCCTCTCCCTCCCCCCTTTTCCTATGCATTTCCCCCCAATAAAAACCTCTGCCACCTGATCTCTGTCACATGGTATCTTTCTCTCTCTCTCACCACTTTTTAAAAATTACAACAGAGACGGCTCAGTGGGTAAAGGCGGTTGCCACTAAGCCAGGCAATATGAGTTTGGTTCCTGGAACCAATATGGTGAAAAGAAGCAACTGGTTCCTGCAGTTTGGCCTCTGACGCCCACATCTGCACCATCTCAAATAAATGTTAAAAATAAATAAATAAAAATAAACAAACAAAAAAATCTATATGCTGGGTTATGCCTGTAATCCCAGTGCTCAGGAGGCTGAGGCAGGAGGATTGCTGGAAATTTGAGGCCATTCTGGAATGCATATTTCTAGGTCAGTTTGGGCTTCTGAGTCAGGCTAGTCTGCAGTGCAAAATGAGATTCTGTCTAAAAACAAACAATCATAAAAAACAAAAAAGATCAACAACAAAAATCTCCCAACCAACCAACTAACCAGCCAAAGGTGCAAAACTAAACAGCCCCCCAACACAAAAGCAAGACCAAATAAGAAACCCAGAAGAAGACAGGGTTCCCAGCACCAGTGCACTCAAAGGAAAAAAAAAATATAGGCAAAGAAAGCAGATAATTCACACGAATGCAGACAAGATGCTCCAAGTATCAGGCTGTTAAATCCATTGAAATAGAAGCCGCAAAGCGAGAAAACATGTCTTCTCAGATGATAGAAAACATTAGGAAGCTGCCAAGTAAGGCTGTGGGGACATGAGGAGCCCCCGATGTTGACCGCTAAAGGGACAGGTTGTGTAGACATCTGGGAGTAGATACTGGCATTATTTGGTTCAACTAAGTGTGAACACACTTTGAGCTGGGACAGGTCACAGCACTCGAAGAATTTCGCATCAGACCATAAGGTGGCACATAGGAGGAGGATGCCTTTGATAGTGTTGTTGTTGGTGACAGAGAATAGGAGAGAACCTGGGGAAAAGGACGGAGACATACGTAAACCTGGATAATGTGTGTAGTGCTGATGGATGACCCACGCACTGATGACCCACGGCGGCATACCTTATGGCAAGATGGAAACAGTCTAAATACACCATTCTTCACGGGAAAAAAGTGTAAAACAGGGTGAGATTTATGAATAATTTCGCTCAAGTAATTCACCAAACAACCATATGTGTCTTGCAGAAACATTTTCAAATTAAGAAACATGTCACAGAACCATATGAAACATGTAGTGTTTGCCTAGGGGTAGAGGCAGAAGGACGTGGAATAGGAAATGGGGATAAAAGGAAATAAATCAATAAAATAAGAGCGCTCAGCATCGACTGATGATGAAGCCATGCTGCGACCCACAAACACGGCCAGCTTACCCTCCGAATTTGAGACCTTACGTCATTTTATGGCAATGTCAAATTAGAAGCAACCTCTATTTTAAATATGAGGCAACTGAGACCTGGAGTGGGTGAGCGGTTTGCTCCCGGTTGCACAGCACGTCTGTAATTTAGCAGGCGCCGAAACTAAATTCTATCTGAATATGAAATATGTTTTTAAATAAAAAGATGCAATCATTAACACTCTTTTTAGAGAAAGAGGAGCTATAAAAAGAGCAAAGAGAAGATGCATATTTAAAAACAAGCAAAACCTTATAATGCAGAAAAGCCACATTTATTTTTTTATTTTTTATTTTTTATTTTTTTTTTTCGAGACAGGGTTTCTCTGTGGCTTTGGGGCCTGTCCTGGAACTAGCTTTGTAGACCAGGCTGGTCTTGAACTCACAGAGATCCGCCTGCCTCTGCCTCCCGAGTGCTGGGATTAAAGGCGTGCGCCACCATCGCCAGGCTATGTCACATTTAAACAGCGTTATTTTTGAGACAGGATCTAGGTATGTAGCAGGCTGGATTCAAATGTGGAATCCCCTTTGCGATCCATTTTCAGGTTTTCCTGTTGTGTTTACTTATTTATGTATTTAAAACAACAGGACTGTAATTTACAGAGCATTTTGTACTTTCAACCCATTACTCCACCATGCAGCCTATGGCACACAGACTTCCGTGTTCTGTCTTATGTGTCCTGTCATACAGTGAGCCTGACTTGTGGGTGACTGTGAAATCTAACTTGATGGATGGATAGAGTACTTTCAAGTGGTGTGGATACTTCTAGGATCCCTTCCCTTGGGCTAGTGAGTTGGCTCGGTGGGTAAAGGTGTTTGCTGCTAAGTCTAACAACCTGTGTTTCTTCTTCAGGTTTCCCACAGATAAAGGAGAGAACCAACTCCTGAAAGTTGGCTACTGGCTTCCACTTGCATACTATGCGCCCCTACTTGAACAAACAAAAGTAAATAAAATGCATTTGAAAAAAAATCTCCCTCTTTGTTCCTGGTTTGTGTTTACATTCTTCTCTGGGGGACATTTTACCTTCCTTGTCATTTGAGGTCTGTCTTACTGTTTTGGGGAGTTCCAACTCGTCTGTCTCCATTTAGCAGCCCGTGGTGGTGGCTGTTGTGGGATTGGCTGGGCTACAGGAACAGGACTAAGCTATCCTGGAGTTTATGCCTAGAAAGAGTACTATGCATAACGGATCTCACCTTTAAACATATGGAAACGTGGAAGTGGGTTGCCATTTGTGGGGCTGAGATGGATAAGGGTGCTGCTTCATGTTCTGATTCTGACAAATGACACCCAAAGCCTTGTGACCTATTACTAAATCCAAAGATACTGCTTTGGATTGAGACACTGTGCAGAAGCCTCCTCCCTACATGTAGCTTGTAGTGAGTGAATCCACAGTGTCCTGTGATGGGAGTGAGCTGTACGTCTTAGGCTATGGGCTTCTTTCCATAGCAGAGTCTGAGGGTCCAGGAAACAAGTCTTAACAAAAGAGGGAAAGGAATGGGAGCCTTGTGCACTACCAGAGGACGGACGTGCTGATGAGCACAAAGACAAAGCCTGCTCCTTCACACGGGGATGAATGGGAACCAGCATGGTGGCTATGGACACAATGTGACCAAAGGTGGGATGGATCCAGAGCAAGACAGCCCACTTGCTGGGCATAAACGTGTAACTTTGCCAGGTGTCAAACCTGTTGAAGATGGTGGTGAGTTGAGTAACTACACAAATCACAACAGCTAGCGTGCATCCAGGCTATCTCATCTGCACTGTGTGTTGTGTCCAAGGCCTGTGCTAAACTTCCTTACAAAATGACCTCCTGTGGCCACGGCCTTGCAAAGTCTAGGCAGAGGACTGATGACAGTTTTCCTTATGGGAATTCGTAGCGATACGTTGTTCACTCCTGTGAGTAGAAGGTACTCTTGGCTCTCAGACAGTTCGGGCAGCATAAGGGGTGACTGAATGTAGAATTCAAATGACCTGGACTGGTGTTAGGAGGTGACTGTGGGACTTTGGAAGTGGCAGTCAGTTCCCTCAGTTTCTCGTCTACAAAGTGGGAACAGTAACTTCTCACAGAATTTTTAGAGTATGTGTGTGAAACTATCTATCTATGTACATGGGGTGTGGTGGCGTGTGTCTAAACTTCCAGCACTTGAGTGGAGGAAGCGGGAGGATTAGAAACTCAACGTCACTGTCAACCACAGATTCAGTTCCAAGGTCAGCCTGGGCCACAAGAATCTCTGTTTCAAAAAAAAAAAAACAAAACAAAACCAAAACAGAAATGAAAAAAAAAATAAGAAAGAAGTAAATGAGAAAAGAGAAAGGAAAATACCCAGGTTAAACCCTTCACAAATGATCTGGCACCTTAAAAATAATAACAAAAGGTGGCTTTTTGAAAGATGCATGGGGGGAGGGTGAAAATGAAACACACACATACACACACACAGACACACACACACAGACATACACCCATATGTTCCTCTGCATCAGCACGAGTGTGGTTCGGGTACCTTCTTCCTTTAAATATAAAAATCCACAGCTGCTCAAGATGCTTTCGTAAAATGCTGCAAGATTTGCCTGTGACCTCCTTGCCCGTCTCCCATGCATCATCCTCAGGTGACTGATAAGAAATCCACTGCTTATAATACCCAGTACAATACAAACGACACACGAGTGGCTGTTACACTACGGGAATAGCAAGAAAAAGATGTCTGTACCTCTTGAGTACAGTCGCAACTTCTACCCTCAAATATATAGGCAAATTATTTATTTATTTAATTTTGTGTTAGGTGGGCACACGTCATGGAGTGGGTAGAGCTCTTATGAGACATCTTTGGGGAGTTATAGTTATCTTTTTCTTCTGTGTAAATCTGGGGTGCTGAACTCAGGTCATCGGGCTTGGTGACAAGCCCGTTTACCCATTGAACCAAGATAGTTAACCTCTTGGGTATAGAACTAGAGGATACAGAGGACCAACACCTCCCATCCAGCCTTCAGGCCACCAGGAACTTCGCTCTGATCCTCCCTAGTCAAGTCAGAGTGACGTCTTTGTTCTGCGGCCCACGGAACACACCCGGGCAGATCTCATTTCACCATTTCATTGCTAGTTTGTTGCTATTGCCAAGCCGTGCCCACTACCCAGACTGTCAATTCCTTCTGGATAGGAAACATTAATTTTACTCTCCCTGCAGATTTATATATTTTACTATAAAATGATAGTGCTGAGTTAAAGATTACCTGTTACAAAAAAAAATCTATAAAGGAATAAAAATTCTTTCTCCAGTCAAGTACAGAGAACCAGAATTAACAGCTGTGCTTTTCTTCTGGGATTTTTTTTTTTTTAACTAGAGGTCACAGTATGTGTACCTTTTCCTAAATTGCTTTGCTCAGATCTTTGCCCTTGCCTGGGTCTACACAGCTATGTCACCCCCTCCAATGCCACATCATACTCTGATCTGGATGCATAGTAATTTATTTTACATGCTCCCTAATGCCAGTCAAGCAGGTGATTGATTTCCAATAGCTACCCGTTGCCAACCGCAGCGATAAAAAGCCTCAGGCATTCACTTTCCCCGTGCTTTGTTTATAGGCTAAACTCCCCTGTGAGGCATAGCTGGGGCAACTGTGCTTTAGGCACTGACAGCTAGCCGGATTGGCTATCGCCCTTATGGTCATTCTGGGCCCCATTTGTGTTCTGTTTTATTTTCTCTTCCTTCAGACCTTAGTGTGATACCACCCTGCTCTCCAATAACACTTCTGAGACAGGGTGGTGTTCACTCTTCGACTCTGGCTGTCTTCCAACTTTCTAGGTAGCATAGAGACCGGCTTTAAATTCAAGATCCTTGGTCTTCACAGTGGAGACTTAGAAGCATTCGTCGACACGCGTGAGTCATTCAGCAAGGCCATTTATTGTTTGTTAATTTTTTTTTTTTAAAGACAGACTCCCTGTAGCTCAAGCTTCGTTACATAACTGAGGGTGACTTTGAACTCTGGATCCTCCTCTGTTTACCTTCCCAGTGCTGGGTCCACCCCACCCAGCATCCTCAGAGATTTCTGATGGGTTGGGCTGGAATTTGTTTGTGGGTAGAACCCTGAATATCCTGCCTGCAGCCGTGTGACCGGGCAAGTTTCATAGGTCCTTAGGAACCTCAGGTTCTCATTAGTCACAGGGAGTGAGCAGCAGCAACTACACCCGGTGTTGTTTAGGATTAAGCAAGATGCAGTTTGCTAAGTCTGTAGGGGAGCTCTGTGAACCAAGTCTCTGCCCCCAATCAACTCCAAAGTCATAGACATTTACCACATAGTAATTATTTCTGTACCGATGGGTCAGGGAATGTCATTAAAAAAAAATACTTGGGACCTGTGATTGAAAAATTTACATATAATTTTGGGTTAATTACTTTCCCATCTGGGGCCTCAGTTTCCCTTCTTTGACTTAGCTTGAGCTAAGTACTCTGCACAGGTGAAGTTCAGTGTCTGTGAAGTCACAGTTCCTTGTGGGGTTAGGGCACGGGGATGGGCTTCCCTTGGCCCGCCACACGGGGGCACTGTGAGTCAGGGACTGTCAGTGCCTCGGTACAGATTCCAGGAATAGTTTGGCTTCTTCTCTCAAGTTCTCCACTGGCAAGTCCCACTCCCCACCTCCACCCCAACACATTGGAGGATTAAGGCTCTACTTGCTGGACCAGCCCATGCCCTGGTAGAAGCCAGAAAGCCATAGTTAACTGGAGAAGGTGCTAAGCCTCTTTGGCATGAAAGAAGATGGACCATGTCGGTCTTTTCCCCTGGGCACCCAAACAGATCCTTTCTTGGAACAGGCTGCCAGGAGACAGGAGTAAAAGCAACAGGAAAAGTGGGTTTCTGGAAGGCAGGTGATCTGTTCTGGGCGTCAGGCTGCAGCAGGCTCTTTGGCAATGTCACTAACTCGATGTGAACATCGCTTGTATCTGAGCCTGGCTCTGTTTCTCCAGCTAGTGAAACAGTTCCAGTGCTTCTGCCCCGGCTCCTTAGATTTCCAGGCCTTGGCAAGTCGCCTGCTAAGGGACGAGAGTGACTCACTCAAGGTCACTCAGCCTGGTGGAGAGCAGTTAGCCGTTAGGACCTAATGTAGACTGGACTGAACACATGTTTATGGAGGGGTGGAGTTGGGGAAAGATATAGGTAAGCAGATCTTCATTCTCAGGAACCGAGTGTGGGAGAGGCATCTTGAGGGTGCTGGGCTCAGATGCTTGGAAAAAGGAGAGTTTTTTTTCCCTGCAGGGATGAAGTGACTTGATGTTTGCTGAAGGCTGGGCATGCTAAAACTCTCCGTACATTCAGCTCTCATGGCTGCTGTGAACACACTGTCACGCAGCTTCTGTTCTGCTATGGACACCAGTGGGGCTGCCACCAGGAAGGGGACAGTGGCCGCTGTCCACAGGCAAAGGATCTCACTGTAATGCCTTTTCTCATTTGTGCCCAAGGTGGGGTCCACACAGTCTCTGAGCTGCGTGAAACCTTCTTGTATTTTTTTTTCCTCAGAAAACATCTGTTTTGCTGTCATATGGTTGTAAGTTGACCAGGAATCCTCCAAAGGCCGAGACGCCTGACCTTAAAACTCGGCTTACTAGTGTCCTTCTGGGCCACCATTTACTTCATACTTTTCTTTAAATTTATTCACATTTGGTACCTAATCTATAGACTACAAGGTGGAGGGGAAAGAGGTTGGAGAAGAAGCAGGAGGTAGGAAGATGAATGAAAACAAATTGTATAAAATTTCCATAATGAAACCTATTTCTTTGTAGGATAATTAAAAATATATCATCTAATAGATGCATACAAAAGCTATGTTTGAGCTGGGTGGTGGTGGCCTTTAATCTCAGCACTCGGGAGGCAGAGGCAGGCGGATCTCTGGGAGTTCGAGGCCAGCCTGGTCTACAAGAGCTAGTTCCGGGACAGGCACCAAAGCTACAGAG